>NC_073691.1:152693316-152793316 GCF_029784155.1 Uranotaenia lowii | reverse complement strand
CTGACGTTGGGCAAAACGTGAAGAGAAGTGCAATCAATGGAGTGCCTCATCTCAACCGGCTGGACCTGTTTTGGATGCGAATTATGCGGCAGCTGCGCCCCTGATGTTCCTGTACACATTGAAGCAAAACTGCGAAATTTTTAAATGTGATCCAAAATTTTCTTACAATTTTTTTCAACATGTTAAAATCAGGCAGAAAATTGTAGAACTTTATATTAAAATTTGGACGCCCTCTTTCGAGGTTGAAGGTGTTAATTTCACCTTAACGCAATTGCGTTAAGTACTTTATTTCCAATCATTTACTGCACAGAAAACCGCGAGGACGCACACACACATTTTTGTATCAAACCCGTGCCTGCCGGGTGATTGTTTATCTGAGATGGTGACAGAAACGAAGAAAAAACCACTTTCTAAACGTCTCAATTGGACGTGCTTTATTTTTGTTGTTTTTTTTTAAGTTTTGGACCAGTGCTGGCCGCTGGGTAATGAATACTGACTTAAGTTGGCACAGAGAGTTCGTAACGAAAATGATGCAGATATAGGCTTGCGTAATCATTGGTGGATTTCTGCATGCATGTAATAACTTTATGCGTCGGACAATAATCTGACGACCGTCCAGTGTAATTATCGCTTTTAAAATCTTTAGACAGTATTTTGAACATAGAGATATTTGTTTAATAAAGTTGGCGGTTTGCGTGAATTAACTCGGTATCAATGAAAAAATAATCTCCCTGAACGTACTTTAAGACCATGAGACATGAGACTTGAGATCGGACACCTGCGACCTTACAGCTGGAGACCTGAGTGTAGAGACCTGATATCTGGATCTGAGATCAGAGACATAAGAACCTGGATTTGAGACATAAGGCATGAGATTTGAGGCATGAGACTTCAGTCATGAGACCTAAGGCTTTAGATACATATGAAATGAGATCTAAGACTTGAAAATCGAGCTATGAGACCTGAAACCTTAGACATGATATACGTGACCTTAGATATGGAACATAAGACATTAATATTGAAGATAAGAAGTCTGTAAGATTGTTCGGGTGAGGTTAGGTCCTGAGATGGCTGTAACGTAACATTGTCAGAAGTGTCTTATGTCACAATTTTTTTTAGTTTGTATACACAGGTGATAAATCCCGGTTTACGGATTGTATTCCAAGGCACGGTGAACCAACGCGTCCTGCTACTCTGGGCCCATTGGTACAATGGGAAGACTCGTGATATACCTCTTAATCCCTGAACTCCACCTGGAGCCGCAGACCTAGTTCTCATCTCGAACTGTGTTCTCATAACACACTATCCTTGAATAGTGAGAGGTGATAATCCCTGAACTCCACCTGGGACCGCAGACCTAGTTCCCACCTCGAACTGTGTTCCCATAACACACTATCCTTAAATAGTGAGAGGTGATACTCATTGTCGAGACCACTTTCAGCAAAACCTCTCATCACCACGACTCGAGATCTGAACTCTTTTCTAACGCCTTGAGAATCGACATCTCCTCGCAATGACTTGAGGTTCCCACATAAACCTCTCCTCTTCGCGACTCGAGGCATGATCTCCCCTCTTACGACTCCTCGACGAATCGAGTCGCAAAATGGCCGTTCTTATGAAGGTGAAAGGGTTGTATTGGAACATAAAAAAACCTTGAGTTCATTAGAAGGCTGTGAGGGCGTAACGCAACAGTCGTAAGGAAGCTGTGAAGTCTCAAGACAGCTTAATATCTTGAGAAGATCTCAAGGTCCTAAAACGCCTCGATTCGCGTCTTCATATGTGAAAATCCTACGATCTGAAAATGCGTCAAAGTCGTAAGAACGCCGTAACGTCGTTCAATAGTTTTTCAGTCGTGTTCGGGGTATGACTTCGTGGCGATGACTATGTCATCGAGGTACACGAAGACATTGGGCTCTAGGTCGAACCCTTATCCAACAATCGGCACATCGAAAATCCTGCGTTGCTTAGACCGAAAGCGCAAACCTTGAAGCGGAACAAACCACGGCTAGTACTGAACGCCGTATAATCCGTCCTTTAGGAAGCGTATTTGCGTACAGAAAAATTCTTTGCCTTCTCCAGTTTATAAAAAAATTCCCCTATGTTCCTCATGGGGTAGAAATGTTTCTTGGTCCAAGCATTGATGTTGCGAGAGTCCAAACACACACTCTTTATTTTCCATTCGCTTTACGAATTGGGACTAAACAGTTGGCCCACTCGCTTGAGCATTCCTCGATAGCATCCATGCGTTTGTAACGTTCAATTTTGGCGTTCATTTTGGACTGTATGGCTTGCGAACACTGAAACTAGGCCTTCGACTAGCTCAGGACTCCAGCCAATCTCAGGGTCGGCTCGTCGTAGCTAGGAAATACTTACCAACCTGTTCGATGTCGTTACCTCCCACCCAGTTATAACCCGTATTTAAATTCTTTCGGTGCACGCAATAAAAGTGAAATGAAAATTTTAAGGGCAATAAAATCAACGTGTATTGAAAGCTAATTCGAACTTCTGTTATCAAGGAGCAAAATTCAGATTTTATTTATAGAAAAAACTCTTTTAACTCACTGCTTGCTCGATGTGCTGGTGCGGGTACCCGTCGATGCTGCCGGACACCTCGATGCTGGAACTCGCTGCCGTGGTACCACGTGGATTCCGTCAGCCGGATTGGCCGGTATTTTCCCGTAGTAGCGGACGCCCTGGTGCGTCGCACAGGTTCTGCCTCAGGCCTCAAAGTGGTGATAGATGCGGCCTCGGAATACTACCGGTGGCTGTAGGATGGCTTGTCGAGAGAACTACAGTTCTCTGTTCTTTTCTGCACCGTGTGTTGTTGTACGGCCAGAGAAAGTCGTTTGCCGTATGGTAACGAACGGCGTATCCGGGAAGCCGTATGTTGACGGACGGCCGTGTCCTGCGCCGTATGTTTACGGACGGCGGTTCGACCCTCTTGGGACGCACTTAGCACTTTTTATCACGGTGCTGATCTGTGAGGATTTTTCACTCGCGTTACTAAACTGCCAAGATCTTCGATATACGTGAAGCTTGGCTAACGGAAGTAAGTTGGCGGTTTATACGATACGCGCACAACTGTCGAACGACACTTTTCGGAATCGCGTACCCAAGGTATAAGAGGCCGGCCCATTGGTGCGTCGGTCTTTTATCACCTCCTCCGGTACGACCAATCGGTGATGTCGACGCTCCTGATTGGGCCACGTCATCTTCTTAGTGGTTCCGCATGTGGCGCGGATTCCTTATGGCGTGGATGGTGTCTCGGCTAGATGAGGTTACAGCAGTTGAGCTAACCTAATCTGCTACACTGAAAAACAACTGCTATCTTTCTATTTTCGAAACAAGGTTTACTAAAGGCCCATTTTAAATTAATTCGTTAATTAAATTTTATATAAGAAAAACTTTTAAGCGTGAATATTTACATTTACTTACATTTTATGTTTATCAGGGCAAAACTGCCACCGAAATTCATAAAATGCAGGTTGTAACCGAGTAGGAGGTTACAACACCAATACAGTGGTTGACGTCTTGGTGTGGCACCTTCTTTGAGGACAATTTCGTGCTGCAACAGATGAGTCCTTCCAAGATGATCTTCTGTAGTTACTGGGAACTTCTTGATAACCTCCACCAACTGCTTCCTCTCTTCCGATGACAACTCGTGTTCAGTCTCGATCGTTTCGGCTGTCGTCTTCGAAGGTTCCGGGAATTCAAGGGCGGGGATATCTAGTGATTCGTCTGGTTCTGTCGGTTTCAGCATGGGAAGAGATTCGATGGGTAGTAGAGTGAAATTGATGTCTGAAACACTGTGGCTTCCTCTGTTTTACGTTTCTACGGTTGCCAATGTCTCGAATCCGTTCTCACCTTCCGTCATGGGTTTGATTCCGAACGACTTCCAGAAGTTGTATCCCAGGATGAGTTTCCTACAAACCTGAGGTACAACAACTGTCGGAATTACTCTTGTGATCCCCTTGAACTCGATCGGTAAGTTTACAGGTCCTAGGAAATCGTGGGTGGTCTTGTCGGCAGTTACCATTTTTACTGGGCTGGGTTGAAGTTTAATAACGTTTCTTTGTGAGATGTCTTCGATACGCTCACAACCGCTGCTCAATCGAGTAACGCTTCGTATTCCTGGTCAAATATCCGGACTGCGATGTAAAGACAACGCTCTGCTGAAATTCTCACTTCGCAAACTTTTTGAATCGGGTCGACAAATTCTTCGAGTTTTAAATTGGGAACTTTATTGTGAGTTGGAATGTTTGTGTTCCCTCGCTAACATTCCGAACTTAGTTTCCGGATTTCTTCTCGAATTACGCGGGTATTTGACGCAGTATGTTGACGTTTAGTCCGGTGTTCCTCAAACGAAGCATAAAATCTTTTTTGGCTCTTGACCTAGCCTCCGAAAATGACCATTCCAGATTTGACCATTTGACAATTCCAGTAAAACACCTGTGGCTGTTCTACTTCAAACTGGCTTGTCGATTGTTGGGGTGGTGACTGCTCGTTCTGCTGTTGCTCTCGAGGCCAGCGCTTCCCCTCAAAACGACGATCGATGGCGTTGACTTCCTCCGACTCAGAATAGGACGAGTAGAGTTCATCATGGTATTCCTTCTTGTGTCGATATGATGCACTGGATTCAAAGTTTTACGGTGGGTTTTCGCGGTTTCGAAAAGCAGGCGTAGATTCTGTACGCGAAGTACTAGAGTTTATGCAGATTCGGTACGGCAAGATAACCTCGATCTGTAGTGGTCCCTCATATTGTCCCATATGATCTCGAATAAGCGATCGCTGTCCATTGGGCATGTCAACATTTTGTTCATGCGTTCTATCTCCATCTTGAACGTCAGCAATGTTTCGTTCCGGTTTTGTTTTCGCGTATAGATTCGCTGTCTGTTGCCTTGATCCTTGTTAGGGTTGCCATACATATATCGGATGCTATTCTCGAGGTCCTTCCAATCAATTAATTTGTCGGCTTAGCATATGTACCAATCGTAAGCTTCGCGACGAGGTATGGTGTGGATACGTTGTAAAAGTACTTCTTCTCTGATCCGGTCCATTTGCGCTAGCTTTCTAATCTTATGCAGGTAAACTTCGAGAGATCGATGGCGATTGGCCCCACGTTGGGCGCCAAGATGTAGCCGCCACTGACCGATCCCTTACTGGCCTACGACTTTAGCGCCACTCCGTTAGGAGATCGTACGCCACGCACGGTTTAATACACCCGGTGAGACTCCGCTGAGGGCGAGTCCATAATTTATCCTTAAAAGTGATTAAGGATCGGTTCAGATAGGGCTCTCCAAATAGCTAACCCAAAATGCGACGAAACTAATCCATTATATCGAAATTGCAATAAACCAAAATAAAATATCAGAACAGCTCAGTTATAGTCCGTCCGTACCTGGCGATCTCACCACTGAGCTGACGACCTCCCGAATCCCAATTACAACCAACAATTTAGGTGCATGTGAAACCCCTTTGGTTCTTCCCCGGACTACCCCAGTGTGGTCAAACTCCTCAATAAACCAATTAATAAGCTCAGGGATCAATTACAGTTTAACAATTTTATTCTTAACGTTAAGTTTTGATTATGGCGTTTTTAAACGTATCCTACATTTCTAGCTCCTTTTTGCGTGCAATCATTTAAACGCCTAAATTTATACCCTCATTCGTGCGTGCCTTTTATGCGACAAGCTTATAGCAGCATAGCTTGGCGCTGCTTGCTTTTCAGCTCGCTGGGGCAACGACCTACGCTGTGTCGCACAGCTCTGACCTTGAACGGCTGCTGGATGGTTTCAGTGCTGGTTGCGAAGAATGGATAACTCGCTTGGCCACGTGGAGTTCCCGTCGCTCCCCCGAAACGTTGAGGTAACGGAACGTCTCGCTTCCGACGCTCGAGAAACGTTTGATCGCCTCCTTGAGCTCTCAGTGCAGGGAAAGCGACCATGCTACGAACGCCCTCGGCGGAAGTTCATAATCCCAGAGAATTCTAAGAGATTATTTCAGGAAATCAGAATCTTAGTAAATGCATAAGAATCGCATTAGCTAATTGGTTCTAGCTGAAACAATTCAACACCTCGCGGGAGAATGTATGAACGCTTCCTCTAGCCTGTCAAACTGCATTCCTTAAACCGTCGATCGCGTGCTCGAGATCGATCGAGTGACGGACAAATTGGATCTACTTAAAGGCGGAGAATAAACATCGAATTTTCGAGTATGAGGACTGCTACAGAAGGCGTTAGAGTCCGAAAAGGCAGTAGTTTAAAAGCTTCCATGATATTGAGAACGCTTGAAAATGTCCTGAGTTCATATGAAGCCTGTAAAATCTGGCATCAGCAGAGAAGTGGAGCCATAATATTGCAAGAGGACTTGAAGGTCAGAAAAGCAACATTTACAGCTCAGAGTGGCCAGCGAACCGGGAAAAAACCGGGAATTTAAAATGGGACCGGAAAAACCGGGAAAAAACCTGGAATTTCAAATCAAAACCGGGAAAATTATCTATGGATTATTTTTTCCCATATATAAAAAACCTATCAAATCCAAAAATTCCATCATTTCATCATGACGAAACTTTTTTTCTGAAGCTTTACTATCCATAGTCCTTTATTTTAGAATTGTGAAGCAAGAGCGGGAAAATGTCGGGATTAATAAATGCCTGAAAAAGTCGGGAATTTCACTTGAAAATATAGATTTTTGAACTCAGCGCATACATCTTTCGAGCAAAGAATCGTCGTAGAAAAATTTCTCGATCATAAACTATTTCTTAGCTAACGCAAATTGAGCACTGCAGTGAATGCTGCTACTTTTTAGTTCTGAGTGATGTGGATTCATACGTTGAAATCCGACAGTTTCCGATTGAATCCACAACTCGAAAACTAAGAATTTCTTAAGCTTACCATTTATCTTATAAGTGAAATTATTATACATTCATTAAGAATTGATGATGTTCGAATCTGCATCAGGAGCTAATTTTTTTTTTCAGAAACACACGTTACGCTGAAACGAAACTTGAAAAAAATAGCGGAAATCTTCTATTAAACACATTTAAACTGGGAGAGTTATTTTGAAGAGTCTGACAAAAATAACGAATTAATTTTGTAAAAAATCAATGTAAATAGAACGTTAAAAGACAGATATGAAGTCAGTTATTCATCCTACCTAGCATAATTGGTTTTCTGAAAAGGTATTTTTTACAGAGATTTTATGATCAAATGCTGGTTTTAAAGAAATTGAACACTGAATTTTTTTTTTGACGGGACGTAACATATTTTCAGCTATTTTCAATTGAGCTTACGGTACCTTTATCAAAATTTACAAATAATCATAACCAAACTTCAAGTTTTCATTTAATTGATTAAATATTTTGAAAAAAATCTATTTTTTTTGTTTGTGTTATATGTACTAACACCCTCAAAATTGTCAAAATAATCAAAACGTAAGTTCAAAAGTTAAACATCAAATTTCTGACAAACGACATAACCTCGAAGTACTTATCTTATTTGGTTTCGAAAATATTTTTTTCTCTAATAAAGACAAAAAAAATCTTCTAAATTAACTTTCAATTTCAATATCTTCATTTTTGGTCAAAAAACCTGATAAACATATTTATTTGCGCATTTTGATACAGAAAAAACTATAAAATCTCAATCGGGAAAACCGGGAATTTAAAAATGGAAACTTGCTGGCCACCCTGACAGCTGATTCAATAAGTCGATAGAAAGTCGTTAAGCTTAAAGATAGCCTTGAGGTTTAAAGAAGGCCTTAATTGTAAAAAAAAACTTTAGAGTCGTTCTGAAGCCAGAAGAGGCCGATTGGGGGCAAGCAGGCCGTAGAGGCACTGCCCCAATTAAGCGTTATCCGATACCTTATTCATACCTATCAGCAGAATGCAAGAGAGCGTGAGATTTTGCTCTCATAGCCGTCCAATCGCTGCAAGCGATAATATTTTCCAGTTCTCTCATTGGGGACCATTCAAATATTACGTAACGCATTTAGGGGGGGAGGGGGTGTAAGAGTTTGTTACGCTTCGTGGGTTTTGAATCGAAAATCAGATACGAATGTGTTACGTAGGGGGGTGGGGGGGGGGTTCGAAAATGATCGAAAATTGCGTTACGTAATATTTGAACTTGGTCAATATTACTCAATTCCCATCTGATTTTCAGCCATCTAGATGCACTGTTGGTTGTGGAGAGAACATTACGATGATTTTCTCACTTGTGGGAGCCGGAAATTTACAAACATGGCGGACTATTTATCATATCCGATTTAAACTGACTTCAGACGACATTTTATACGATCTTCTAATTTTGCAGTTGCAAATGCAATTCGCCACCCTATTTTAAACGATTTTAGTTATCATTTCTGATACGATTCCATGTTTTGGGTACGATGCTCAACCTTCGGAGAGTATTTGAGAGTACTTTTCTCAATCATCGAAGCTGTGGGGACACCTTCGCAATGGAGGGTGTTGGGAAAGGGTTAAAAGAACACACGCATACATGATCTCAGTGAAGTGATCTGTGAAGAAATCTAATTTACTCATTCCTAAGACGTACCGAGTCGCAAAGGGGGATCAGGTTTTGAGTCATCAAAAGAAGGGATATACGAGTGCGGCCCCAGGTCGATTTAAGCCCCAAGTTGAATTTAAGTAGTAGGAGGTATACACGAAGTATACCATGAATCTTCCCGTTGTATCCATAGACCCAGAGTAGCAAACTGGAGGAACGCGGTGACTCGCCATGCCTTAGGATTCAATCCGTAAACCGAGATTCACCACCTGGGTTATCAACTATTAATAAAGAGAGGTCTGTTGTAAAATAATACACGTTAAGTTCTGTACTGGTTGAATTTAGACTCATGAGCTGACAATGTGAACTGGTCGGCTTTGTTTGATCAATCTTTCGGCGGCCGCAATCGATGATGATTTTCGAGCAATCAGAGTCGATCATGGATACTTATCAGCTATGGTTCTTTTCAAAGAATGCACCTTGAATATTTCCAGAACAATTTACAATTTTGTTTCTAATTTTAGTTTTCCTCCTTTTAATGAGTTTAGCTTACAGGTGCTACGAATTTCTTTCTCAGGTAACATAAAAGTTTTCAAAGTTGTATTGTTACTCATACGTAAATAATCTTCTAGCAGCCGCATTATTTATAGCACACATTATAATTTCTCCATCATCGTAAGCTTCTCTTGAAGGATACCTTCATTAGAAGAAGAAAAAAATAAACAAATCCTGTAACTCAAACATCCTTCCCGGTCGGGGAGGCGAAAGCCACTCAAGAATCTCTATTTAGACTCCGGTCCTCGTTATTATTATTGCACCGGCAACTAATGCGGCACTGTAATGACGTCACTCTCGGCTAAGTCTCCGGCTAAGGGCGTTCGTTCTTGAAAATACACTAACTGAACGTGTGTACCTACTTTGAATCAGTCAGTTGTACTCTTGTACTTGTACCTATAGCGTGTTTAGTCGCCGGAAGGCATTCCTCGGCTCTCTCAGTCTGACGGACGATGATATAGTGCCCTTGCACTTACAGTCTGCCCTTTCGCATACGTTCTTCTGTCGAGTCGTTGTGAGGCCGGTAGGAAGGTTTATTATTTTTTCCTTTCCAGTTCTCTCCATTCCGGTAAGCTTGAGTGATATACAGGGGGAGCTTCTGAGTTGAGAGTCTGGTTGCTGTTTGGTTTTCCAAAAGGTTCAAGCTAGCGATTATTGGGGGTCAATGAGTGTCACTGTAGGTCACTGGAACATAGAGTACTTTGGCTTAATTGGTTTCGTGTTTGATGCAAAAAGGGTTTACCGGAGGGGGCTTGTTTCGTTTTGAAGATTGAAGGTCAGCCGAGAGCAGAAGCTTGTGACAAATTTGACCCCAATATTTACTCCTGTCAGGATTTTAACGAGAGCTGAGAATTACCTCAGCCTCAAAAGACATCTTATTTGAAAGACATAAATACTAACGTATTACCAAGCCTACTAATATATGATTTTGAATTTGGCTGTCATTTCTATAGACTAAAAGCGTAACAGCCATCGGAAGGCACAATTTTTCCGTGTTTTTGGATAACGTGCCGCTATTAGGCCTACCCCTTTTCCGATTCGGAAGTGCTACGTCTTAGTGAATTTCCATTTTTCAAAAGCTTACTCATTCATTCTGTTACCGGGTTGACTAAGAAAGCGGGGCATCCATATTACAATTTTCTGATGTAGGAAACCTTCAAGATTCGACTCGTTCCTGGTGGCTGATTCATGTCATTTTTTACGCCAACTGAAAGAAAAACGTGAACGCGTCCGGGCTCTACCTTACAAGCAAATGAAAATCCACTTCGCCGAGACTTTCAGTTTTATTCAAATAAAGTACTAATTGTGGACAACTGAATGCGCACAACCCATGTGCATAATTCGTTCGTTCTAATGGACACACGTTGGTTCCGATAGGTCTTCACCCCTCGCCATGCGAGACTAAATAATTCGTGTTGGAATTGCAAATGATCGAGCGGCACCTAACAACAACGTCGGGGCACCGAGATTCGGGCTTGTTTAAAGTCGGTTTAACCGGGGAAAATGCTTCAATTGAAATGCAATTGAACGCATCATATTTAGTTCCAACATTGGCGTAGGTACCCTAGTTCGAAGCTGATATCACACAAATTCCTCGATTTGGAAGGTGTTTTCAGTTTCCTTCAGAAAACACCTTTTTCATTTGCTGTCCAGTTAATTGGTTAGTCATTTGTTATCGATTGATACATTTAATTATAATTGCTCTGCAGGCGCCCGCCGTTTATCATAAACATTAACGTCAAAGTAACGTAGAAATTAGCATAAAAATTTATGATGGCGTGAACGTATTTTTCTAAAAAGTCCATTTTTTCCGCCAGATGGTTCTAGAGTTTGTACGAATTTGCAGAGCAACTTAAATAATTATAATAGATTCAACAATAATTGTATGGTTGATTTTCTGCATCCGTCTACAAATATGATAAATCTGTAAAAATCTACCTAAAGGTAAAAAAATAAGTAAATTTTGGTGTTAGGAATACTTAGACTTAAATCAAACTACCTCTTGATGAAAAACTACTCTGAGAGAAGATTGGACAATTCGGACGACTTTGGACGGAGGGGCCGTTCACTAATTACGTAAGCACGATTTTGGAAATTTTTAACCCTCCCTCCCCCCCTGGTAAGAAAAAGTAAGATTTTTCAATACCCCCGATGACGAGTTATCGAAGTAACATTTCTTACGTAAGATTTTTGGAAACCCCCCCTACCCCCCTAGTAAGAGATCGTAAGAAAATGCGAGACCCCCCCACCGCCCCTATGTGCTTACGTAATTAGTGAACAGCCCCGGAGGTGCCTTAAACTAGAGCAAGAGAAAAGATTATTTGAGAGTCGATTCTCTTGTGCTCTTTTGAGTTGAAAATTGTATATTAACTGGGTGATATAGAGTGTCCCATCATGTCTTAACGATTAAAAATGAAAAGTATTAACACAGTTTTGGAGGAAATCCTTTTTTTTCACTTTTATGTTCTCTATAGTCTTCTTTTAAAGTGAATCTTTTAAAAACAAAATTCAGTTCATCGTTCACATGTTTTCTCAAATTCGATTTGGTATGGGCCCAAAAAAGTTTCAATCGGTCTCGCTTGAGGACAATTTGGCGGACTCATTTAAAACGGTACGAGCTGGACTTTGTTGGATTGATACCAAGCCATTGTGTCCTTTGGGAAGTAAATTGATGAAAATCAGGCCAAAACAGTACTGGGTGATCATGCTTGCGCATAATGAGCAGCAGGCGATGGTTCAGGCACTCTCGGACATAAACAGAATACATCATTATGTCAGCAGTTGAGAACTACCTGGAAAGCACACACATATGGCTTGCCAAACCATTGCATTTGCACCGAATTTATCAGTAAAAATTGCTGGCTCCGTCTCGTCAACACTTTGGCTATCCAGAACAGTGTAATACTAGTCACCCGGGGGCGTTTTTAAATCAAACTTGTAATAGGTTTCCTCGTCGATGATAATGACAAAAGCAGCTTGTTTTTAATTCCACTTCTGCTTATTTGCTTTTCTTATACAATGTCATAAGACCCAATCATCCCTTGCTACGATGGACAGTTCTACAAGGGGATCCCACTTTTTTGGCAACATCCTGAATTGAGGCAGTCTTCCTACTGGCGTATGTACGCATGACTTTTCGGTCCAAAGTTTTGTCCACAGGACCCGATTTCCACCCAGATTTTTTTTGTTCACATAACTTATTTCTTCTCCATACTCCCGAATTTGGAATTTCGGATTGCTCCATTTGCTTCTTCCATTTTTGCTGACAGACTCAGCGAAATGTTGGGAATGGTACCTACACCATTTGTGCCAGATATTTTCGCACTTGATCGGCATGTCACAAAGCTACGTCCAGAATGCAAAGAAGAAAGCTGGACTACATACAAACAAAGTACATAACTTCCCAAACCGCGATGAGCGGCAACAATGGACGGCTAAAACTCGGACACGGAAGTTCTACGAGAAGATGCAAAATATGGCTGCTGTGTGATGGACGACGAAACGTATAAAAGCCGATTTTAAACAAATTCCGGGGTTGGAGTTTTTTTACTGGCAAGAGCAAGTTAGATGTGAACGACAAATTTATGAAGACGAAAATGTCGAAGTTCGCCTCGAAAGATCTCGTTTGGCAGGCCATCTGCTCTCGCGGACTGAGAAGTGAGCCTTTTATGACAAAGGGCACAGTAAATGGCGAAATCTACAGATTTGAGTGTCTCGAGAAGCGCCTTTTACCGTTCTTGCAGCAGCACGACGAAGCTCCGTTATTTTGGTCAAATTTGGCATCATGCAACTATTCTAAAAATGTGATGGAGTGGTATGAGGCCAATTCTGTCCATTTTTTTCCAAGAACATGAACCGGGAACTCTGGAAGAGAAAGAAGACAGTAAAAGACGAGAAGGGTTATGTTAAGGAAATGGAAAAACATGAGAAACTGGTACCGGATGACACTGTAGAGACTTTGATGGATGGCATCAAGCGAAAATGCGTTCAATTTTTCACTCAAGGCTCCATCGATTAACTTTTCTTTTGATTTTTGTTGTAAACTTATGTATAAAACTACCCTAAAAATTTTGGTTTGATTCTAAACATGCTTCTTATTTTCACGAAAGATTTTAAAACTCCAGCCAAGCTTCGGTCCGTTACGAGGTATAGCATGGGGCATCATCTTGTTAGAAAACAACATTCTCCGGCTCAGCGAAGATTGCCCAAATCCACAGAAGGGCGAACACTAAATTATTGCGACACCGAAAATTTCATGCCAATTTTCTTATAATGTTTAGAATCAAACCCAAATTTTTAGGGTACATAAGTTTACAACAAAAATCAAAAGAAAAGTTAATCAATGGAGCCTTGAGTGGACAATTTGGAGGGTTCATGTTCTTGGAAAAAAAATGGACAGAATTGGCCTCATACCACTCCAGGACACTTTAAGGACAGTGGCATGATGCAAAAATTGGCCAAAATAGCTGAGCTTCGTCGTGCTTTTGCAAGAACGGCAAAAGGCGCTTCTCGAGGCACTCAGATCTGTAGATCTCGCCATTTACTGTGCCCTTTGTCACGAAAGGCTTACTCCTCAGTCCGCGAGAGCAGATGGCCTGCCAAACGAGATCTTTCGAGGCGAACTTCGACATTTTCTTCTTCATAAATTTGTCGTCCACATCGAACTTGCTCTTGCCGGTGGAAAACTCCAACCCCGGAATTTGCTTAAAATCGGCTTTTATATACGTTTCGTCGTCCATCACACAGCAGCCATATTTTGTCAGCAACTTCTCGTAGAGCTTCCGTGTCCGAGTTTTAACCGTCCATTGTTGCCGCTCATCGCGGTTTGGGAAGTTCTGTACCTTGTATGTACAGTACCGTTCATAATTGTATTGAAATTGGAAGCAAGCGTCACTGTCACTTCGACTTTGAGCTTCCATAACTTTTTACTCTGATGATATTTTTTGATCAAATTTTTTGCGTTAGATAGATCAACTATCACACTATTATATCACAAAATTTGAGCTTTCTGGAGTTTGTGTGGTCTGAGAAACAGTAATTCTACGAAAATCGGACTTTTTGGACTATTCTCATTCAAACAGCAATATCTCTGAAACAACGCTACATTTTTTATTAAAATTTTGCACAGTGATTGTTGAAACACAAAGCTAGCATGTCTGAAGTTTTCGAAAAGTTCTACCGATGAGATCAAAAGTTACGCGAGGTGCAATATTTCAGGCATGAACCTAGAAATGCGATTTCTATAGAATTTTGGACGATTCAGGAGAACAATATCGTTTCCTCCACCAATCAGACAAAAAATGTCTGGCAAAAGCAATGAAGAAAAGAAAAAATGGAATAAATGATCCATTTGTGTTTTGAAATCAGAATTGTTGTGATTTTTTGGTTGAAATAGATTTACTGGTTGTTAAACAGAGAATTTGATTTTCCTATGGAAACATTCGTCCAAAATTCTATAAAAATCGCATTTCTAGGTTCATGTCTGAAATATTGCACCTCTCGTAACTTTTGATCTCATCAATAGAACTTTTCGAAAACTTCAGACATGCTAGCTTTATATTTCAACAATCACTCTGCAAATTTTCAATAAAAATGTAGCGTGGTTTCAGAGATATTGCTGTTTGAATTAGAAAAATCCAAAAAGTCCGATTTTCGTAGAATTACTGTTTCTCAGGCCACATAAACTCCAAAAAACTCAAATTTTGTGTTATAATAGTGTGATAGTTAATCCATTTAACGCAAAAAATTCGATCTAAAAATATCATCAGAGTAAAAAGTTATGGAAGTTTAAAGTCGAAGTGACAGTGCGCTTCCTTCCAATTTCTATACAATTATGAACGGTACTGTATGTAGTTCAGCTTTCTTCTTTGCATTCTGGACGTAGCTTTGAGACATGCCGATCTATTTAGCCAAATCACGGCTTGAGACGTTTGGTATTTGCTTTGATCATCCGCTTCACCTTTCCATCCGTCTTTTTGTTTTCCGGTCCCGGTTTTCTTCCAGCTCCTTTGCCGTGGTCCAATGTCAACCGCTCCTGGAACTGCTTCAACACTCTGGAGACGGTTGAATGATGAATGTTCAACATTTTTCGCAACTGCCGGTGCGATGGGTCAGGAAATTTCAGGTTTTTGAAAGAACTTGTTCAAAATCAGAGGCATTGTCAATACATTTGAAGTAACTGCTCTAAATACCATGATCTCGGTGGGGTGTTTTGTAGTAAACTGAATTTCATTTTCCCTGGAACATCCTTAGCCTTCAAGGGTGAAATATACCGATATGTACGTGAATTGGACACCGGATCAATCGTTTCTCGTCTGAGAACAAGACGGTCAGCTGCTTCTTGTTCAACTTAGTAGACAGCAATCGCTATGAGCAGTGCTTTAATTCGTTCTGTTATCTAACGGCGCTTAGCTCTTGCCCTTGATGATGCCTTCAAGTCATCTTTGTCCAATCGTTGCATGACAGAAAACGAGATCTTCGCTTCCTCCGGATTGATCTTATAGGGTTGACCGATTTTACCAATTTCACACTACGTGCAGACAATGACCTTCTAAAAACCCGGTCTCCGTTGACATGGACCATAGACCATGGACCAAGAAAACTTTACACGCGGTTAACAGTCGCTAGTTGGCATCCTACAGCAACCCCAGTTCGCTCGGAAGATGTTTGGGCGAGAAACAAACTGGTCAATATTTTTTTTGAGTACATCTTTCGGATGAAGCGTGTACTATACTACTGCATTGTTTACGTCAATTGACAGCTAATACACACACAAAAAAATCCTCAAAAATCGTCAAAAACAAACCAAAAACTCCAACATAAACGCAAACAATTTTCGCATTTGTTGTGGTTCGTATCATACAGAAGTAATATTCCATAAAAAAAAATATTTCTGACAAAATTGTAGAATAATAGTAAGTTTCCATTACTTGAAAATTGCAAACATATCTTTTAATCAATTCTTTTCCAATTTTCGATATTTAATGAATTTTTATCAGAAATGACACATAATTTTGCTTCTACAGTCCAATTCATGGGGTAAACTCATAAATCAAAGCGTGTTTTTATTTTGGTTTATTGCTCCAATCTTACAGCCTGAACACCGAAACCCGGTTCCAAGCTACCCTGTGACCTTTCACAATACCGAAAGCACGGCACGCACAACACAAGCACAAGGCACTACTGACACTCGGGCGGGAGACAGAGAGTCCCCTCTTTCTTCCTCTCTTCCCCTGGAGTCAACACCCTTCGTTTTTCACACCCAACCCAACTGTTTGTTTGCAGCAGTTTCAAGGTCGCCGGATAGCTATCAAGCCTACCCATATCAAACAACCATAGAAGCATCAATAACGTCGCGTTTGTAATCAAAATATGCTAACAAATCTTTTGTTCTCTCTCTCTCTTTCCAGATATTGGTAGGACGGACAATCCTATTCAACTCTCGGTCGGGTGAGGCCCCGAAAAGTCTCGGTTCTGGCCGATCAGTTGACCGTCGACACGACATCGCACAGTCGTCCCGCCGTCGTGTATCGCGTCGCGATATTCGGCTTCCTATCGTTGCCCAGAATCATAGGCTGACCTCACTCGGTGGTTAAGAATTCGCTTGCTGGGGGTTCCGGAAACGTGACTGGAAGATAAATCGCGTATCGACACGTGTTCGGTGGGTGTGATTCTTGTTAGCAAAGATCTATGCCTAAAGGGAGGGGATAAAAGTTTCGGTCATAGCAAAAAAAAAAAACAAACTGTTGTGCAAAACCATCGCCATTGCCGCCATTGGTCGTGCTCTCATCAGCTGATGGGGAGGTGTAAGAAAGCTTTCCCGGTGGGAGTGTAGTGCCCATAGGTCTGTGCCGGTATTGTTGTTTTCGTTCTGCCGAGTGCGTGTTATTGTGTATGAAGCTGCGAAGAAAATCACAACATTGAATCGCTTGACAGTAACTTTATAAGTTTGTTTTTTTTTTATAATCTTCGTTGATATTTGGCGAGATTCCCCAGCCAGCAAAAGCAGAGGAAGAAAAAAAACTTGGCTGACAGCGAGTTGTTGCTGAAGGTTTCATGTGAACCCAGTTATTAAATGAGGGAAAAAATACGTGGAGTCACTACATCGAAGAATAAGTTTTTCCTAAAAGCGCACTACGGGGTTTAAGGCGTCAAAAAAAATCAAAAACACACTTCATCGTAATGATATTTGTCATTTTCTAGTTTCAGACTATGTTGTTTCTCAGTCTTCAGATTCAGAAAATTTTGAAAAATATACTGCAGATCCAAAAATAATAATAATAATCCATGTGCTCGCTACGCAAAAATCCCGAGTCAATGGGTGGTGGTGATAGGGAAACAAGAGAAATCAATGCGGGATATACATAGTGTTTCGAAAGAAGGTCCAGCAGTTGATTGGCGGAGCTCGACATGTACGCTCGTGTCGATCGATTCCATCACGTTCACCGTGGTGAAATTGGCTACCGTGCCGTTAGACTGAAGCGGAGATTGCGGGTTCAAGTCCTGCCGGTGAGCCGTTTTTTTTTCGAAAAATTCATGATATTTACGGCTTATGTTCTTCCTTTCTGTGATACCTCATGTTTCCCTAATACTTTCCATCACCTTTAAAAATTTAATAATATTCAATTCATTTGACCGGATATTTAATACCAAAATTGGGAAAAGTCCGGTCCGGACCGATTGCCCGGATTTCATAGAAAAAAGCCTGGATTTTGCTCAAATTTATTCACTTTATTTGCCAAACCAAACGAAATAAAATTGGGTTATATTTTTTGGATTATTCGTCCAAAACGAAATTTATTTAGCAAGATTTTTGTCCGGATTTGCCTGGCTCGGATACGTGCTGAAAAAAATCTGACAACCTTAGTCTGTTTGTTCTAATAACTCAACATAACTCAAAAATATTCACACGTTTCCGAGCTCATTTCATTTCAGTTTTTTTTAAAACTTCTTTTCCAAGAGTTTCTGTCCCAATTTTCTCAGCGTTTTTGAGCACATATCATATGCAAAAACATAGCTGAAAATAGTTTATATTGGTTGTTCAAATAATAACATCCTTAAAAAAGTCCATAAAAAGCAAATGTATATTTTTTTTCTGCCTCATTGCACACTACACAGTAAACGAAAATTACCGAGTTCGGTAATTTTTTTACCGAAATCCTAACATGTGTAAATCGTTAAACTGTTCGGTAATTTTTTCGGTAAAAAATAAACGAACATCGGTAAATGAAGAATCGATTTACCGATGTTCGTTTATTTTTTACCGAAAAAATTACCGAACAGTTTAACGATTTACACATGTTGGGATTCCGGTAAAAAATTTCCGAACTCGGTAATTTTCGTTTACTGTGTATGCTAGATATGTTTATATTTTCGGATTGATTTCGAACAAAACCGGAATCAACTGATTTGAGCCGAGTTGCGAATCACTGTGGTGCTCGAAATTCCGAAATTTTCAGGCGATGTTTTTAGCGGCGATCAATTAGGGAGTCTCTATAACCTCTCATAGGTACTGAGTCCTTCTAAGACGAGAATTTGCTTTTGCCAGGGCACTTTGGAGGGAACTGAAGGATTGCATCGAAAAAAAATCAAATACCTGGGAAAACTTAAGTGTCCGTTTGATCCTACCTCGGAGTTTACGTTTTATTTTAAGGACGTTATTTGCTCACGTGCGTGGCTCATAATGTTTTGCTCACGGATAGTCACGAAAAAGCTCGATAATCGATTCCCCGAAACACAAAATTATACCAACATTTTCTTTACTACAACCAAAGAAGGGGTTGCAACAGGGTGGATTTTATTTAAGTCAAAGTTATTTTAATCATGATTTAACTCACGATCGAAATCATTTGATTTTTATTAGTGACTTAAATCAAAGTTTCTCAGTGAATAAAATACCTGAAATTGAGTGAATATGGAATGTTTTTTTTTCATTTTTCCACGTTTTTAAGCATCGAAGGCTTAATCATCCCTTCGAGATTTTAGAACTCATTTTTTTTCTTGCTCCTTGTGGATATTCAGCGAGTTGTGATTGACGAAGATGACGAATATTTGTCCACGTAAAAGTGGGTAGGGGTTTGGATAATGTCTATGTGGTCATACTTTAATTAAATTTGATGAAACAACCCAAACAATGTCCGCTAAAGTCTGCTCAAAATAATTTTGTTCATTTTTTCAAGCAAACTGAGTCAATTTTCTTTTCTTTTTTTATAGAATCATCTGACTTTCCATGGTTTTGCTTAAATTTCGACACTCAACATTTTTCAAAATTTATGAATTAGAATTTATTCTATTTGTTTGATTTCTCTTGAACCAAGAGAGGAAGAAATGAGTGCTGAATACCAACTAGTAGTCCGTCTATACAAAGTGTTTGGTGATTTTCGATAATATTTTGATTCAGTAAAGGAATTGTTCATTTGTTACTGAAATGAACCATTTTAATTTTTTTAAAGACATATACAGTGAAAAACTTCCATTACAAAGGAGTATTTAAGCTTACGAAGGAATTTATACAAAGCACTGTGGATTTAGTTTTAAAAGTATTGCACAGTGGTCCAGAAGGGCTAAAAGTGGAAATTTTTTCCTAGCGCCTCTGTCTTTCCTCTTATCTCTTAAGTGCCTTCAGAACATTAGCTCCTTTAAATATGCTTCATAATTTGAAAGCATCAAAAATAAGTCAAACTTCACTATAAATAAATGAAAATTCTATCTTTTATGTTTAAATAGATAGAGCTTTTTTTATACTACAAAGTTGTAGCATACATGAAAATGTGAAACTTTGTTGAATACTTCAAAACCCTATCTCTTTTCAGATCAGAGTTATAAAGGTTTTATTTTGAAAGTTATTTAAAAGTTAGTTTTTTTAACTTAACTACAGTTAGATGGGGATTTACATGAATGAAATGTTGCAAAAATTTGTTGGGGCATTCAAATCACACGTTTTGCACAAGACTTCAACATTCTGTGACGTTTCTTAGCCTATTGCTACTTTAAGTTTTATTTTTTCTCAACTTCACGAGCGTTTATTGCAAAAACGTTCAAGTGGATTTTTAAAACTAATAAATCACGTTGAAGCTTGAACTAAGTGCAACAAATTGGTGTTGGCGCTATTTGTCTCCACGCGCTAATATTTGAACACAACAAGGATCTATTTGATGTATTTTGCGTGTTTCCATACAAAAAATGGAAAAATGAATTTCCAAGCTACGCAGATGCTACGCAGAATGAAGGCAGATTATAGTTGAAAATAATTTTTGTATGGAAACGATTGTATCCCATTTACCCGAAAATCATTGCCCAGAATGAATTTTTTCCAGAATGACAAATACCCGAAATCAAACCCCAGAATGAACCGTTTCCCAGAAAAAAAATCCCCAGAATGCACCATTTACCAGAAATTTTTTTCCCAGAATGGACCATTTCCCAGAATTTTTTCCCCAGATTGGAACATTTACCAGAATGGCACAAATCCCAGATTTTTTCCCCTAGCATTTTTATTTGTTTTTTTTTTCTAATGAATTCTTGTATATTTCATATGATTCGAAATTAATTTTTTCAAAATGATTTTTTAAATGAAACTACGACTTTGAAATTTTTCAATTAAATTTATTTTAGAACCAATATTGTGCTTTGCTTATGGTTTGGGTACTTTACTTGATTCAATGCTTACCATGGTCCTTTAAAAAACCGTTTTGGTATCCGACTCCTCACGCTGCGCGTTCGAACTTGAAAGACGTTTTGTCCTTCACGCTGTCGCGTGGCGGACGGGGCTAAGGGATCACCCCTAGCTTTCACGCAGACCTAGGAAGCCCCGGCAGACCTAGACCAATGTCTTAGGGCCGCCGCTTCCGACGGCGGGTCGGCGGCCTCCTCGGATTTGGGAGCTTCGGCGGCTTTGTGCCGCCTCAGCCCCTTCATCCTCGTTGGTTGCGGCTTTGCCGCAAAAGAATAAAGTTTTGAATCCCCATTTTTTGGAACAATCCCTTTTTTTTAAATAATTTCTAGTAAAGATAAATGTTTTCAATTTTCTGGGAAATGGTTCTTCTGGCGAAAAAATATCTGGTACATGGTTCATTCTGGTGTAAAAATTTCTGGGAAATGGTACATTCTGGCGAAAATTTTTCTGGGGAATGGTTCGTCTGGGGAAAAAAATTCTGGGGAATGGTTCTTTCTGGCGATTGGAATTCTGGGGATTTTTCATTCTGGGCAATGGTTTTCGGGTAAATGGAGTACAACCATGGAAACACGCAAAACACATCAAATGTATGCTTGTTGTGTTCAAATATAAACGCATGGAGACAAATAGCGCCAACACCAATTTGTTGCACTTGAATAGTTCAAGGTTCAACGTGATTTATTAATTTTGAAAATCCACTTGCACGTTTTTGCAATAAACGCTCATGAAGTTGAGAAAAAATAAAACTTAAAGTAGCAAGTGACTAAGAAACGTCGTAGAATGTTGAAATCTTGTGCAAAACGTGTGATTTGAATGCCCCAACAAATTTTTAGAACATTTCATTCATGTAGATCCTCATCTAACTATAGTTAAGTTCAAAAATTCACTTTTTAATAACTTTTAAAACAAAACCTTCATAACTCTGCTCTAAAAAGAGGTAGAGTTTTCAACAAAGTTTCATTTTTTCACGTGTTCTAAAAATTTGTAGTATAAAATAAAGCTCTATCTATTGAAACAAAAAAGAAACAATTTTCATTTTTTATAGTGGACTTTGATGGATTTTTTTATAGTGGCTTTTGATGCTTTCAAATTATGAAGCATATTTAAAAAAGCAAATGTTCTGAAGACACTTAAGAGATAAGATGAAAGACAGATGCGCTAGGAAAAAAGTTTCAATTTCAGCCCTTTCGGACCACTGTTCATTGGTCTTTCATGAAGGTTAAAAATTATGAATCATGAATGTTACACTTATACGTCTTTATAAAGCTGAGTTAAACAACTCAGCTTCATCACATAGTGGAAGAACCTTCGGATGCTAAAATATTTTCCTCAAATGCATTTTATAAAACAAATCCTATTTAAATAAAAAAAAAACTGATTTAAATAAACAAATCGTTTTTTGGCTTTCTTACAGAAAGGCATAGGGAACGGTCAGTTGGGGATATCATTAATTAAGGGTCCAAGACCCCACTTTATAGGTACCAATCGATTCAGCTCGACGAGTTACGATGATGTCCGGGAATTTGTATGTTCCATAAAAACGTTCTTAACACATTAACTCCTATTCTAGGTTTCATGATTTTGATGAATTTAGTATCAAAAAATTGCATTTTTTTTCCTGTAGGACTTATTTCAAAACCAAAAAAAAAACAAAATTGTTTAAAATTTTTCTATTCCATAGAACATATCATGCTTACGTTGGCTCCAAAAAAGGTAGACATTTGCTCAGCAGCAGTAGCCAGCAATCGCTAAATTAATTACAAAGGCGATCAAAAATTTGACAAAAATTTCATAAAACAGCAGAGAATCGATCCCACGCCATCTAGCATGAGAGTTTAGGAGGTTAACCCCTTGACCACTAGTGAGCGTCGAGATATGTGGCTCTCAAACTTTAACAGTTTGAATTATTTGGATTATAAATGAACTCGTTGAATATAAGTTCGTTTATCCTCCAAAAAACGTACTGGGCACCTTTTTTTTATATTTAGTTTAGTAATTTTTGCTATCGATTTTCTTTAATCATAATCTTTTTTATAGATTAACTAGCTGACCCGGTGTGCTTTGCTACACATTCCAAAAATAAATTCATTCAAATTAAGATTTTTGTAAGCATTTGATTAAGTCAAACCATCATAGTTCAGATCCAACAACTTTGAAATAAGAGCTGCAGCTGGAGTTCCGAATTTCAATTCAAAGATGGAATTGTAGAGAATATTGATAGAGTTATAGTTCAAATTGAGTAAACAGGATAGAAATAACATCAACTGTTGAAGACACTTATAGTCATAGTTATTGAATGCTATAACTATCAGTGTTCTCAACAGTTGATATTATTTCAATCCTGTTTACTCAATTTTAACTATAAATGTAGCAATATTCTCTACAGGTATATATTATTTACTGAAACTTGATCTCTAAATTTGTTTTTCAAGATCTGAAATTTGTACTCTGTTTTTAAAGTTCATAATGACTTAAATAATGCAAAATTTATAGATTTTCCACCTTTTTTCCCAAAGTGGGAAGTTACGAACTTCCATAAAAACATTTGTAACATATTTTTAAGAGTTATGCCAAATATCCGTACGCAAAAAAAACTCTCGTATAAAATATGGTCCCTTCTTTGAAAAGCTCTCTATCTTAAACTTACATGGGAACTCCCCATCTTTTCCAATTTTGTCTCCCACTGCTTGAAGAAGGTAGGCTGATTTACCCGCCTTGAGTTTACATAAATTTCTAATTGAAAAAAAAAGATTCGAATTGTACTTTATTGAGATAGAATTTTGAAAACCGATCAATAGCGTGAATGGGGACAATTTTTTGAGTATGTTCCTTATGTTCTGAATTATGGGCACTTTCAGCTCCTGATTAGCTTTAGATGGTGTATTTTTGGAGTAAAAAAAATAAGCTATAGAAATTTGGAAAAAAAAACGATGAACAGGATTTTTAATAACCATTTTCAAACAGCTTTTTTCACCATCCTCGCCTTCGTTAAGGGGGGGGTAGGGTCTAACGGGTATAAAAAACCACCATTTTCACGATTTTTTTCTAGAGCTATCGTTCAAACAATTGTATTCAAATTTTTTGCATTATACAAAGCATTGTTAAAAGAACATTTAGTATTTTTTTCGTAGAAAAATATTGAAAAATGAGCCGGTGACGGAGCACTTTCGAGGATGCTTTTTAAAAAACAGGATTTGCGGTGGACACTGTATCTCAGCACAGAATCATCTAAAGTCAAAAAATCAGATCAAAATATTTTTAATAGATGGTTTTCTGGACCCCAACGTTTTTATTTAACTTAAAAAAAATTTTATGAAATTTTTGTGGCTGTTTGAAGTTAAAACTACGATTTTTCACGAAAAAATCCGCCATTTTTCACCTGTTAAATCTTACCAAAGTAAAAAAAAAAACAAAAAAGAAAAACGTTGGGGTCTGGTATTTTATATGTAGAAAATATGTTCCAAATTTGAAGAGAATCGGATAAGTAGTTTTCAAATGACGATGTCCACGGACTTTAAAAATGTGCTTTCGAGAAAAACGCGTTTGAAGTTTCTGCTCTTGCTTTCTTGCAGTATTAGATAGGAGGAGATATAGGCCTATAATTTCTTTAGTTTTGCTTCAATTGACTTGAAAATTTGACACAACATTCTTGAAATGTTTTACAATAAGAAAATAAAAAAATAAAAAAAATCGATTTTTTGAAAGTGGTAGACTCTACCCCCCCCCTTAAGTACGTACATGAATTGGTATGTAAGCTAAAAGTACGACGTTTTTTCAGATTTTTTTAAAATAAAAAGTTTCCATTTTCGTTTCTAAATTCGTTTTAGTTGTGTATTTGGGCCGATGTAACAATTTTTAGAAGAAAACATATTTTTTATTATTTTGTTACAGAGAAAAGTTAAACGTTTGAACATGCTCTAGTGTTCCTTGAATAAAAATTTTTACTTCTTGGTAAAAAAAAATCATTTTATTTCACTGAAACCTTTCACTTATGCACACGTCAGTCCTATCTTATCTAATTTAAGGAAAAGGCTCTTGATCAGTTCATGTGTCGGATCGGATTTTTTTTATCTATTTTAAATTTAAATGGCGCTTGATAAAACTTGTTCAAGTTCAAAAAAATGTTTCCGATCTTTCTCTGTAGAAAACATTTTATTCATATTTCTGTTATCAATATGATTCAAAAATAACCTTGTAGGCTAAGTGGGTTAAAAAATTGTATGTAAATTCTTTACTTTCTGTATTTTTTTTTCAATTGTCCGCAAAGTGTCATACCATTATTTCATTAGCATCAGAACTAAATTTATATTTTTTAGGCAACAAATGCTACCTACATTAACACGAACTGTTTTTGCAAATCTTTCAACTGGTTTTGTTTCGATTGATAAAATACCAATCCGTGCCAGATCATTTATTTTCACGTGCTGTGTACAATTAAGCAAGCAAAATCACATCTAGGTTGCATATCGCCCCCACGTGCATAAGAAATATAGTAACTTGGTTGAGAAACAGGCGCCTAATTGTTAAATTTTTCCATCGATCAATGAACAGTATGCTATCCACTTGCGACGACGTGTGCTCGGCCATGGAGACGAAAAACAAACCCCTCAAAGAAAAGAAAATCTCTAAAAACGAATGCCATGCCTTCTTAATTTCAGATTTTGGCAAAAACAAACAATGTAGGTACCTATATGGTTTATTCGATCGGCAAAATGTCAATCTGGGTCACATCTAGGCGTCATTCATAACCATGTGATGTACAAATGAGCTACGAATCAAGTAGAAAAAAATCACATCAAGGCTTCATATCGCCACCCCTTGCATTGAAAACATGCTTGGTTGAGAAATACGCGCCAAAATATTCCCACTGATCAGTATACTATGCCATGGTTACTATCCTTTTGCGACGTTGGCTCGCGACGCCTCGACCTTGGAGACGAAAAACAAACCGCCCAAAGGAAGAAAAAATCTCGAGAAAATGGATGTCATGACTTTAATTTGTTCCGAAAAACTACAAACTTTGTATGGAAGCCCCCACTCCCTTAAATCGGACGGAGTTTTGACTATTACAGAAACCATCCCCGGCCCCAAAAACCCTCAGATGCCAAGTTTCACGATGATCGGTTCAGTAGTTTCCGAGTCTATAGGTAACAGACAGACAGACAAACATTCATTTTTATATATATAGACTAGCTGACCCGTTGTGCTTTGCTACACCTTCCGGAAATAAATGTAATTTGTAAAAATTTATTAAAATTTAGATTTTGGAGAGCATTGTTTTAAATCAAACCTCATCATCAGAACCAACAACTTTGAAATGAGAGCTGCAGCTGCATTTCTGAATAGCAATTTAAAGATAGTATATATTATTTACTGATCTCTAAACTCGTTTTTCAAGATCTGAAATTTGTACTCTGTACCCAAAAAAACCTTTTTAAATATCGTCCCTTCTTTGAAAAGCTCTTTATCTAATATTTACATGGGAGCTCTCCCATCTTTTTCAATTTTGTTCCCCACTGCTTGAAGAAGGTAGGCAAATCTAACCGGCTCGATACCCAAACAGCACTTATCATGGTAATGAAAAATATATTAAATTAGTTATGTATTAAATACAGTGCAAATTTCTTTTTTTTTTTTTAAATAAATTTACTACGGTAAACATATAAATATTTAAAAAAATATCAGTTGCATCACTAAATAAGTTCTCAGCGTTTTTTTTTAATTTTTTCTTTGAAAGTCAAATTTTCAAAAATTTAGTTAAAAACAAATTTCTAAGTTTACATTTGTCCCGCATATTGAGGCAAGTGTCAATGCAAAGCTTATTTACAGATGCGTCAGAGTAATGGCTTTAAAATGGATTTAATACGAATTCCTGTTTTTTGTTTTATCAAGTTTCACTTATACCTCTGCAGTATTCCTGCAATATAAATTTATGTTTGTTACTCCACTTTTAACGAATGCTGTTCAAAGGGAATGACCTTCATTTACAAAGACATTTAAGAATTTTCAATATCCGCTGCAGTTTCAACATTCGGAATACCCCTTCTGGTTTTTTCAACATATTGAATCAATTTGAAAATGAATTTCTTAAAAGTTCGACGTTTGCCCTTGCCCCACCGTGTAAGTTGACAGAGAGGAATATTGTTTTTAACACTTTAAGGGTAAACTAAAAATTTATTTTAAAAATTTTGCGTCCAGTTGAATATCGGTTCTAAAGTCTTGCTTTTCAAAAACGAAGCGGATTAAAAGTCTCTTTTATGCAGCCATGTAACACAAAAACACTTTTCATGTTAATTACGTACTTGAATTGGTATGTAAGCAAAAAGTACAATGGTTTTTTCAGAATTATTTAAAATAAAAAGCTCCCATTTTTATTTCTAAATTCGTTTCAGTTGTGTATTTGGGCCGAAGTAACAATTTCTAGAAGAAAACCAAATTTTTAATTATTTTTTTAACAGAAAAAGTTGAACGTTTGAACATGTTCTAATGTTCCTTGAATGAAAAGTCGAATGCTACATACATTAACACGAACTAAATATGGAAGTATTTTAGCAAATCTTTCAATTGGTTTTGATTCGATTAATAAAATATCAATCCGTGTCACATCTAGGCGTCATTTATTACAACGTGCTGTGTACAAATCGAATAAGCTAGAAAAAAACACATGTAGGTTGCATATCGCCCCACGTGTTTGAGAAACAGGCGCCTTATTGTTAAATTTTCCAGCAATCAATGAACAGTGTGCTTTGGTTACCATCTTCTTGCGACGACGTTTGCTCGCCCATGGAGACGAAAAACAAACCCCTCAAAGAAAATATGCTTGGTTGAGAAATACGCGCCAAAATATTCCTACTGATCAGTATGCTATGCCTGGGTTACTATCCTTTTGCGACGTTGGCCGCGACGCCTCGACCATAGAGACGAAAAACAAACCGCCCAAAGGAAAAAAAATCTCAAGAAAATGGATGTCATGACTTTAATTTGTTTCGAAAAACTACAAATTTTGTATGGAAGCCTCTCCTTCCTTAAGTCGGATGGAGTTTTGACTATTACAGAAACCATTCCCGGCCTCAAAAACCCTCAGATGCCAGTTTTGACGATGATCGGTTCAGTAGTTTCCGAGTCTATAGGGAACAGACAGACAGACAAACATTCATTTTTATATATATAGATAATAAATAATTCAGAAATAAGGAATCCATTATTGTGTCATTTATTTCCAAAGATAATTGACACTCTGTAAGAAAGCCTCCAATCCACTGATAAGTGTATTAAATCGGGTTTTTTTTTATTTTTTTGAAAATATCATTGATTTTTATCCACCCTGGGTTGCAAACTTTAGGCCAAACATGTGTTTAAACTAGGATTGTTCGATCTTCTGGAAAAGATCGATTCCCAAGATCGATTCAGCTGAATAATACCAGGATCAATCCACCAAAAAAATCGAAGAAAAAGGATCGATCCCTGCATGATCGATCTTTGAATTTTTGTAAGGAGTGCTGTATGAGGGCTGCTTTATGCTGAAGTAAATAGTGAAAAACGGTAGGAAAGAAATATGTTTTCAAATTCAACATCAGAATGTTTAACTTTTCGTGACGTTGGTTGAGTGTATATTAAGCTTACCGGCCAAATTGTCCAGTTTTACCCGGGTGCAAAACCAAACAAAAAAAATCCATTTGTGTTGAAAAAATGTTTTATTTATGCGACCAAGACGATTTTGTTTGAGCAAGTTTTTTTTTAAATAATCATAAAAGGGATTTTTGGCAACCTAAAATACGATTTCAAATATGCTGATAAGTTTTGATGAACCTAATTTATTTTTGAAGCTCTTTTTGTTGATTTTTGTTGAGTTATTGCTGGGTTTCAAGTTCAAATTATGAGCAAGTTAGATAGAAATAAGTCTTAATATTTTAATTTCACTTATTAAAGAAATTCAACCAATTTGAGTAAGTTCATTTGGTGAAATGCTTATTCTAAAAAGGCTAATGATTTTTTATTTACGCCGGTGTTTTTAATACCATCAGTTCAGCCACAGGTTATGGCACAAAGGTAAATAACGTGTTTATCTATCGTGTGAAAGGCTAAAGTTTAATTCTTCAAGTATTCAAATTTTTCAAGTAGAATTTTCAACAATAGATGAGGCAATATTAAAGTTTTAATTTTGGGAATGTTATAATTTAAATCTTATCATAAAATGAATGCTTTATTTTTCTAGAAATACTTTTTTATTGTGGCCTCATGCTGAACAGCCTTCTACCGAGTTTCGACTATGAGACAAGGTTGACGAAAAAATTTTGTGTTATTTATAAATAAAAAAAAATGTAATTCTGTGATTTGACCTCAAAATTCTGTGACGGTTGTTGTCATGAGACTTATAAAAAAGTCAAGTCAAATATTCACAAATTTTATTCTGTTTCAATAATTCCATTGGAAAAAGTAAATTTACTGTACCGTTCATAATTGTATAGAAATTGGTAGCAAGCGCACTGTCACTTCGACTTTGAACTTCCATAACTTTTTACTCTGATGATATTTATTGATCAAATTTTTTGCATTATATAGATCAACTATCACACTATTATCACACAAAATTTGAGCTTTCTCAAGTTTGTGTGGCCTGAGAAACAGTAGTTTTACGAAAATCGGACTTTTTGGACTTTTCTCATTCAAACTGCAATATCTCTGGAACTACGCTACATTTTTTTATTGAAATTTTGCACAGTGATTGTTGAAATATGAAGCTAGCATGTCTGAAGATTTCGAAAAGTTCTATCGATGAGATCAAAAGTAACGCGAGGTGCAATATTTCAGGCATGAACCTAGAAATGCGATTTCTATAGAATTTTTGACGAATATTTTCATAGGAAAATCATATTCTCTGTTTAACAACCAGTAAATCTATTTCAACCGAAAAATCACAACAATATCGCGAGATTCTGATTTCAAAACACAAATGGACCATTTATTCCATTTTTTCTTTTCTTCATTGCTTTTGCCAGACATTTTTTGTCTGATTGGTGGAGGAAATGATATTGTTCTCATAAATCGTCCAAAATTCTATAGAAATCGCATTTCAAGGTTCATGCCTGAAATATTGCACCTCGCGTAACTTTTGATCTCATCAATAGAACTTTTCGAAAACTTCAGACATGCTAGCTTCATATTTCAACAATCACTGTGCAAAATTTCAATAAAAAATGTAGCGTAGTTCCAGAGATATTGCAGTTTGAATGAGAAAAGTCTAAAATGTCCGATTTTCGTAAAACTACTGTTTCTCAGGCCACACAAACTCGAGAAAGCTCAAATTTGGTGTGATAATAGTGTGATAGTTGATCTATATAACGCAAAAAATTTGATCAAAAAATATCATCTGAGTAAAAAGTTATGGAAGTTCGAAGTCGAAGTGACAGTGCGCTTGCTTCCAATTTCTATACAATTATGAACGGTACTGTACATAACAAATACAATAATATTTCATGAATTAGATTAAACACATGAGGTTAGTAGTGATATGGAAATTCTCAATTTCAAAAGTATGTACAAATTGCAGAAATTCTATTAGTTCTGTGAAAATTTTCAATATTCTGTGATCTCTGACACAGACTCTGTGACCAGAATTCACAAAAATTCTGTGAAATTACACATTATTCTGTGGTTTCGGCAACCTAGCTTTTAGACTTGTAAGTATCGGTAAAAACCTAAATCTTGAAGCGAGTAAAATGGTACAGAATATTGAAGCTTAATTTAAGGCTCAGTAAGCTTTCAAGAGACCGTTCTATGGAACTTTCGATTACTTGAGTACTTGATAAAAGTTCAAGTTTTCCTCAAGAATATAGAGATAAAAAACGCTACCTAGTAAGTCGCTCCGATTTTATTGGCATGGAAGCACCAATAATGAAAAGCAGTCTTTAGTATTGTACAGGAATCGAAATTTTGCAAAAAACTCAATCTTAAGATCTCAGGAATAAAAAGGAAAAAAAATCTTCAAAAGATCGAAAGATCGGATTGAAAACAAACCGATTTAATCGATTTTTTAAAGGCTAAAGAATCGATCTAAAAAATCTAAAATATGAGTTCAAAAGATCTATCCCGCAAAGATCGATTGAAGATCGACCAATCCTAGTTTAACCGTGCATTGCGCCACAGATGACATGATTGCGTTGTGGCTACTGACATAAAAAATCGAGCTCTCGAGCAAAATGATGCATTACCACTACACACAAACATTCAAGCGGAATAAGATTTTTTTTTGGGAATATTCCTCCTATTGGATAATTCATCCCATAAATAAGAAAATAAAAAAAATTGCCGACGAAAAGTGGGTATCGAACTCAAGACAGCTACCGGCCTTAACTCGTCTTGCCAGATGCACCTATTTGCCATGTGTTCTAGCTAAGTCAGTTGGAAAACGAGGGTCCAATCGAAAATTGTAGCCTTCCAGCATAGTAGTTGATCGATTCATTTGATTTTTTTGACTGGCGTTTTTCATCCTATTTCGTCTTGGGATGGGAATGGGAGAAACGAGAAAATGTTTTATGGCTTGGCAGGTTATCTACTGCTAGCAATTAAGAATTGGATCCTACCGGCTTACAAACACACGCACAGCGCTCGATCGATCCATTCGAGTATATCCTTGGGCTTGGCCGGTGCAATTTTTCATCCACTTTTGTCTTGAGCTTGGATAGGAAGAGACGTGGAAATTTGTTTTTTTTTTTGTTTCTTCGATTGCACAGCTTGTTTAATAATGCCAATTTGGCACACCATCTTGTGCCAATTTTGCAACACCTCAAAGATGTCATGAATGGAGTCCCCACCTGATCGGTGGGTGTACGCGCGTGAATTCTTTTCAAAACTACACTCTGTTTGTTACTAGAAATTTACGTTGGTTTCATGTAATTTTCAGGGTGGCTGTTATTATTTTTGCGAATATTTTTTTGCTTATTATATCAATAATACAAGAACAAAATCAAAGAAAGATACCGTCTTTCGTGCCGTAGCTGGAAAAACAAGTTCAAGGACCAGTGTCCTACATTTGAATGAACAAATATCAACAGTTTCGAACCACCCGTTAATTTCACTATTTGCTGAACTCCGCCCGGAATCGTACCCGTTCGGCGGTGTCTGTCCATTCTCTAGGAAAAGACTGTCCGGTGTAGTGGCTCCAACATCAGCTGAGAACGTGTCGTGTGGGTGCGATGGAATGCAACAGACCAGAGCACGTAATTCCATAAACATACATAGCCGGCTCTGGGACATTCTGTCTGTGCTGTGGTCGGCTGTATTGCAATCCCCTTACTTACTTGAGTACGGTTCCGGACAACACGACTGACTGAGATACGCGACGGCAATATGATGGCAAATGATCAGCATCAGTGTAATGAACGTACTCGTTCATACATAAGTATACATAGAATGTTTAGTGATCAGAACAGAACTGAAGGTGCTAGAGGGGGAAAAAGGCGTGCAAATATGTGCATCGCTGTTCGTTGTTGCCTTTGAAGTGAGAAAACGTCAACGGAATCATCTGCTGTTTAAACCCTTTTACGCCAATTAGCGTATGTAGTGAAGATATGTGTTGTGTTTTATCAGAGCAGTCAGTGGGATGAAAAAATTTCGTCAAATCAGTTGTTTCCGGAAAAAGTTAATCCACGGAAAAAGGATTTCCCCTAATCTGATTGCGCTAGGATAAATACCAGATCGTCCACTATCACATCGCAGTTTCTTCTTCTTTCAACAGTGCTCAAATGAAAACCAGACGGAAATCAACTAGCGACCGGTGCTAGTTTTTAGTTAAATAGATAGTGTAATAGTGAAAGCCCGCTTTGTGCCTGGCTGTGTGAACGAGATTCGAAGAAGGCAAACAAACGGGAAACGCAATGCGTCGAACAAGTCGGAATTCGTTCAATTTTGATTTTTCCTTGCGCCGGCTGCTGCTGCAAGGGGCTCGGGCTGCCCGCGGAAGTCCGCCCCTGGGTCAGCGGCTGTGTGATATCGAAAAAGGCGGCCGAGATGGATCCGGAACGGCAAGCGGAAGCGGAAGCGGCGGAAGCCGGCATCACCATGACAAGAGCTCACTCTCCAGCGGTGGAGGTCACAAGGTAAGGCATCTTGGGGAAAACTCTTATCTCTGTTATATAGAAAATATAAATATAAAGTTGAAACATTGCATCAGCTGGGGACTGCGTTCAGGCGACGGCTCTGCAGCTTTGTAATCAAAAGTCCATCTCCGTTGAATTGAAGGATAAATAGAAACGGAATATGAACTGAACATAGGGAAAGTGAGCCTTAACTTGACATGCTGCTTTTCTTGGCAGGTTAACATTCTGTCTACAATTTACCTTCAATTGAATCTTAATAGCTGTGTAATATTTTTTTCCATGTGACAGAAATGTATATAAAATTATTATCTTCGGGAAAATGCCAAAACATAGGTAGGTTCTACCTTGCTAGTGTACCTGCCGACTTTCGTATAAATTTTAAACACATACTTTCTTCTAGAAAAATCACAAAAAAAAACAAACAGTTGCAGGAAAACATGGGAAAAAAATAAAATTATAACATTTGCTAAAAACGAAGTATTTCTATCAAGAATCGAAGGAAATTAAAACTTTATTTTTTGTCTAATCTTGTCATGCAATTTTACTAAAGGGTGATACTGATACGGTCGAAATTTGGTCAAGGGAAAACGCGTGTAAATCGGTGAAATCGTTTATTTAAAAAATCAAATTAAATTTCTTTTTCAAGTTTGATTAGTTTCAAATTCAAGAAACATATTCAGTTTGGCTTCCGCTTTTCCAAATTCGAATTGCCGGGCCTTACGCTTAACCCCTGCCATCAGATTTTGTACAGCCACCTTGTCCACCTTCTTCGCCGCAGAAAGCCTTGAACTGCTGCTCGTCCTTAGCAGTTTTTTTGGTCTTCTTTAGGTTCCGCTTGGGTATTTCTCAATTGGGCGGAGCTCTGGCGTGTTGGGAGGTGTGGAGTTTCCGGGAAGCAACAATTCCAATTGTTTCATACGTTTAAGACTGTATTAAACAATTAGAATTGTTGCTTCCCGGAAACTCCACATTAAATTATTTGTTTAATGCTTATTTGATGAAACTCCTCCTTATACAGTTCGACTTCAATCTCTGGTGCAATCGTTCTAACCTCCAAACACAAAACTACCTCTGCCTCAGACTCACGTTGGAAATCCTGAACCTAATCACCGACGGTCATTTCAGATTAATATCGGAACCTTCTATCTACTTTCTCGTGCTTTAGGAACTAGGTAACGAATTAACTTTCTCGTAACGGGAAAATATATTTTAGAATAAAGTGAAATATGGTTTCGCAATTTATATGACTGCGTTCAACTTTTACTCTTCATTCCTAGCTTAGAAATGGCGCTAAATTTTTAATCTTCATACCTAGCTTTTATAATTATTATTATTATTCTACGGGTTGTATTTTCGAACATCATTGATGCCGGTTTACCGAAATGTCACAGGCCTGCTGTTGAGTTTCGCTGAGATGAGACGTGTCGACTACCTGTCGTGACAGGGAGGGTTCTTGTCCTTGGGAACCACCTGCACGTTGTTGGCGGCGTACCACTCCATGGCCTTTTTATCGTAATGGCAAGATGCCAAATCCGGCCAAATCAGTACGGAACAACCGTGTTTCTTCAGGAAAGGCAGCAGGCGTTTATTCAAACACTCTTTCACGTAAATTTCTTGGTTGACAGTCCCGGAAGCTATGAAAATGCTGCTTTTCAAGCCACAAGTACAGATGGCTTGCCAAACCAGATATTTCTTCGCGAACTTTGACAGTTTCATGTGCTTGAAAATATCTGCTACCTTTCCCCTTCCTTTTGCCGTATAAAACCCCTGTCCCGGAAGCTGCTTATAGTCGGCTTTGACGTAGGTTTCGTCGTCCATTACCACGCAGTCAAACTTCGTCAGCATCGTCGTGTACAGCCTCCGGGATCGCGCTTTGGCCGTCGTATTTTGTTTATCATCGCGATTTGGAGTCACTACCTTCTTGTAAGTCGATAGTTCGGCTCGTTTTTTGGCTCAATGCACGGTCGTAGACGTAACACCCAGCTTATTTGCGGCATCTCGGAGAGAGAGGTTAGGGTTTCGCTTGAAACTACCGGCAACTCTCTTTGTCGTCTCAGCGGCTTCCGGTTTTCGATTTCCCCCCGATCCAGATTTCCTGGCTGTCGACAAACGTTCCCCAAACATTTTAATTACATTTGTAACGGTTGATCTGACCAAATTTTGACCGTATCTTTCTTTAACTAAACGCACCAGTGATGGCATTTCTAACTTTTATGTTCACTATGGTCTTCTTTTACAGTGATTCAATTCAAAATTAGATTCCTGTAAATCGTAGGCCAGGGATCGAATTTATGATCGATGACTGCTTATTAGCCTCAGCACAGACTGATTTGCGATGGTTTTGATCACTTTTTTCCAGACTTTTGCAAAGTTTTCGAGAGAATCTGCCGGCTTCACATGTTTTACATGTAAAGTTAAATAAGATTCGGTAAAAGCCCAAAAACTTTCAATCGGTCTCGCTTGAGGACAATTTGACAGATTCATCTCTTCGGTATCGTTTTGGACTTTGTTGGATTGGTACCAAGCCATCGTGTCCTTTGAGTAGTGAACTGATGCCAAATCCGAACAAATCAGTGTTTGGGGAATCATCAGAATGGGGGCCCCCATTATAAGCCTAATAACATGTTTGCCTAATAAGATACGAAGTTACGGCTCTCGACAAAGATGATCAGCAGAAAATTTCCTTTAATGAATTTAAAAATTGGCACAAATACCATAAGCAGGCTCGTTTCTACAGAAGGAACAGTAATTATGTTGATTTTTCATTAGAAAATATTCATAAAAACTTAGAAGTTCAAATTTACTCATGTAGCCGTTACTTAAAAATTATGCAAAAAATCATGAATTTTTTTTGAACCAAAACGAAGCATTTTAGACTCCACGGTTTGATAAATTCAAAAATTACCCAAATCGGCTCAGTCTGATACTACACTCACATATGGCTTGCCAAAACATTGCATTTTCACAGAATTTTTCAGAAAAATTGATGTCTCCGTTTCGACAACACTTTGGCCATCTCGATCAGTATAAACTTGCAGTAAAGCTATGATCCTTTACTATCCGGACACTTTATTTTGGTGATAGCTACGTTACTAGAGCTCCTATATGCAAAAATTTAGCAGCGTTGTTTTGGTTATAAAAAGGATTATCTTGCGTATTTTTTCAGATTTTTTAATTTACGTGTGGTTGAGATATTTACGATGCAAAAAGACAGGGTAAAAAAATGAGTAATAAAAAAATGACCAGTTCCATGGATCGCAATCTGTCCAACCGGTTTTTACGCAATGTGACAGATGTGTTCTGATGGGCAAAGAAATTTATGTTTAAACCGAATTTAAGAGGTCAAATTCATCGAGATGCCTACTCATGAAAAGGTTCCAACCAGATTCCAATTGTTTTTTTTAGGTCAATTTGTGTAAAATATCATGATTTTGTAAAGGTTTTGCTTCTCTGGTAAACATAATAGATAAATACATGACTGAAAAAAGTGTGCAAAGAATAAAAAGAGATTTTATAATAAAGAAAGAGTATTTCTTGAAATCCACAGTAATTTTTTTTTATTTTCATATTAAATATTATGTTAACACTTTCATTGCCGCTCATAGCAAGTCCGTCCTGTTTGCGTTTTTGTAAGTTGAGAAAACAGCAATTGAAATTTGTAACTTGTTTTGAGAAATTTTTTTTTTCACGCGATTTTGATCGAAATAATCAACAGTATATGTTATCACCGTGACAAACAAATACTTTTGCATCATTGCTCGTGCAAAAACATCAGAATTATGTTTGATTTAATTGAAAATTATACTCTGGGACGCGTATGCGATTATTTTCACGGTAGGTATGTAGAATATGATAGCAGAGTCATCTGATAGCAGAGTCAATGATAGCAAGTCAGTCCCATTCCATAGCCAACTGTAAGCGCTGATGAAAATCAAGGCTAGCGGAGAGCTTATCACGGTCTGCTCGAGGTTTTTCTTAATCAATCTAGGGCCAGAATTCCAAATTGCCCGATTTTATCCGGGCCTACCCAAATTATATCAAGGAAAAAAGCCCCATTTTTTTGACAATTTAAGTAAAATCCACACCTATAACTCAAATTTAGTTCACAAAATTTGTTATTTTTGCATCAAACAAAAAATCGTTTTAACTCTTTTTAGCGAAATGAATTCGCAGAAATTTTTGGAATAGTAAGATAAGATTTTAACACGGCTGATGTGTCTTAGAAAATAATAATTTGTTATGTGTTTTTCTTCACAATTTTTCCTTTCATAAAAAAAAGAAAATTCCTGGATTTTGACTCGATTGGTACGGATATTGCCCGGTTTTTTTAGTTTAAAATTTAAAACTATAAGGCCCGGGTGATGAAACATAAGGTTTTTGGGTAAAAATCCCCCGATATGCCCGGCTTTGTCTTAGAAAGTTTAGTCTAGCTAGGGTATAAAGAGTGGGTAAGAAGATCTTCCCAAGTAACCCAAGTAAGTTCGTAAAAACTGACTCACATTACTGAGAAAGAGCAGAAAAAATTGCATAAACTCTTGTTCTTTTGATAACATGCCAGAAATTTCTGTACAGATCACTGCAGGCTGAACTGCACATGGAACTGTTACAGTAGCAACGTAATATTTCCAGGCATGGTCGTCTACCACTACAATAATTGGTTTTGGGACCGATATGTGATGATTTTTTCGATGGACCAACTTGCGATCATTTTCACGATGGGACAAATTTACTTAAGGCCTTTTTCAATGTTCATCAGAACAAAGTATTCAAAATAAAGGTTTTTCCTAAAACTACCGATAATTTGACGTTGATTCCACAGATAAACTCAAAAATGCTAAAAATGCAAATGGGACGGACTTGCCATGAGCGGCAGTATCATTTCCTCCATAGAAAGTTTTTCGATCAAATGAATAGTTTATAAAATACACACGTTTATAACTGTCCAGATTCTAAATGATAGCCTTAGGATTCGTCGCCATCTTCTGCTTCTTATGTTTTTGGACCCAATTTTACTTTGGCAGTATGAACGGTGCTGATAGGAGATCCCACTTTTTGGCCACATCCCGAACTGAGTCTTCCTAGCACGCATGACTTTCCTGTCCAAAGTTTTATTCACCGGACCCGGTTTTTGCGCAGATTTTTTTTATTCCACGAAGCTTAATTCTCCATACTTTCGAATCGCATTTCGAACCGCTCCAATACTTTCTTCTTTCATTTTCACTATCTGATTCAGCAAAATGTTGAGGAGGAACACCATTTGTGTACGATATTTTTGCAGTTTTCCGGAGAAATGCTCCCCATTTTAACGAAAATAGGGAAACTGGAGCTCACTATACACAGAGTTTTAAGTTGAACTGTAACTAAAAACACCCAGCGGAAAACAACTGTTGAAGGGAGGGGGGGGGGGGGGGGGTTTGTATCAAAGCCGTGCTTAGAAAATTTAAAAGCCGGGCGAAATAAAAATAAGGAACTGGTTCTAATAATAATCAAAGCATTTTTGGTTGCAATCGTTTTAATTTATTTATAAGCGTAATTTGCGTCATCAAATGAAATCAGATCATTCAACGAGTCCAACCAATAATCGAAAAGTTTAAGATGTTCCAATTTTAACCAAAGAGTAAAATAAAAATTCTTGTTTTTGTACTGGAACAATTTGAGCAGCCCTTTTTTGGAAAACGGATTCGAAGAGAACTTTTTTTCTGATCTAATTCAACATCTTAGCTAGCTCTAATTACACTTCGTTTATCAAACAGGATCCGGAAGACTAATGAGATGATATGGACTCAATGCTCAAGTTAATAGAACTTAAAAGTTTCATATTATTGAATGAAGCGGCTTAACTTTAAAATAAGGAACTTTTGTGTCGGGGCGTTAAGCTCAACGTATTTTCATTTCACTTGAAGATGAACAATTTGCTTAATATGTGTGACAATTTTTTTCACAATTGTTACTTCATATGAATTTTTTTAATGATACTACATGATGAAATACTAAGCTTGAATAGCATGTTTAGTTTTATATTTCTTTTCAATTTCTTTGCTTGGTTAATATGTGAAGTTTGGAAAAGTTTGGAAAAGTTTAGAACCTATTAGCATTAAAAACAATTTCATTGGTTGAAACAAAAAAATGAAATAAACAAGACTGACATTTTTATTGTAACGTTTATTGACAATTTACGAGTTTGAGGCACGAGTTTGAAATGACGGCCAACATAATATACTCATGAACAGCCACAATTTGCAAATCGAACCAAATTTGATATCGGAGAGTGTTTGGATATGGGAATAAGTTCTATGATTGTTTGAGTCCCCTCCCTACTTCCATTAGGAGGAGTGAGGGGTACCCATACATTTTATGCATAACTAGACAAATATTCAAGCGACAAGCATAAAATTTTGCATTTGTGTGATGAACGAAATGTTCCCGTGATGGTTTCAATCCCTTCCTAACTAGCTCCCATACAATTTTTAGCATAACTGCAGCAAATGGAACTAAATTTTGCATGTAATGATATTTGGATACGGGAACAGACTCTACGGTTGTTTGAGGTCCTTCCCTGATCCAAGTGAGGAGTTACGAAGAGGAGAGGGGGCACCATACACTTTTTTTAAGATCTCGAGAATAAATAAGTCGAAAGGCAACGAATTTGGGACTGTATTTCGTTGCGAGTAATGTTTCTTTTTTTTGTTTCGATTATAGTCGTTTTACCATCTTTATGGCATTTGCGACGTGTTTCAATCATTATATGGGACCCTTCTCTCCTCCCAGTGGGAAGATAGGTAGGGGAGAGTTGCGCTCACATACAATTTATTTCATAACTCGAGAACTATTAGAACAAACGAAACCAAATTTGAGTAAGAGCATTATTCTATGACAGTGGTCGGCAACCTTTTGAGTTGAAAGAGCCAAAAACTTCAAATTTTCAAAATTTCAGGGTTTTAAAGAGCCACATTTAAGATTTATGGTTTTTGTTTTTAATTAAAAAATCAAAATATATGAATGATCAATGAACATTAGTGTTACGAAAATAGTACTTAACCCCTCTCTCTTTTTTTTTCTAACTCTTGTTTTTTTTTTCTTTTGAATCTGTTTCTGATTACGATTAAGTACATGGGTTTTCTTCTGAATCATCAACTCTTCTCTAGATTTGATGTTATATTAATTTTAATATCGAGTGTAGATTTCAAATGAATATGAATATTTGCATGACGTGAAGTGATAGATTACAGGGTGGCTAGCGAACCGGGAAAACCGGGAATACCGGGAAAAACTTTGGAATTTCAATGCGTCACCGGGAAACCGGGAAAAAACCGGGAATTTCAGCATCTCACCGGGAAAATGGTCATGTTCGAAAATTTTCATGGATTTTCAAAATTATTTTTAAATTAATTTCGAAATGTAAGAGTAGTTTTTGACAATCTCGACATTGATTTACCTCATAAACGCTTATTTAAGTGTGTGAGTAAACAAACGGAGTTTGAATCGCTTTTTTAACTAATTGCGGTGGAAATATGAGATGTCTGTTTTTTTCGCTCTCCGCAAGTGTGCTACACTTACAAACATAACTCAAATGTTACAAATTTGATAATGAAACTATAATCGCCAAAACTAAGCAACTTTAGTAATTCAATGATACCAATTTTGTACAATTTCGTTTGGTTTCTGAAAGATATATAAAGTGTCGAATTTCTGTATTTCTCGTCACTGATTTTTTCGCGGTCTTTAATGTGTTATCTACCTACTTTATAACCTTTTATTTATGTTATCTAGTTTCCGACTACCAGTTTTAGTTTTCGACGCCATAAACATGTTTTATAAACTTATTATCACCAGAAAAATATATATTGTTTTTAATGTTGATGTTTTTGTGTGTTTCGTTGGAATTGGCCTGAGGAACGAAGCCTTATATCGCAAGGCTTTTGTTTTTCATTTTCCTACGTTAAACTTTTGCTCAATGTTTCCTACGCTGGAATGTATGTACGTCTTATTTAAAAATTGTGTCGGAAACAAGCTCCCATCAAAATTTAAGGTCTTTACCCCGAAACAAAATAATAACTTAAGGGTACCGTACACCTCAGGTGAAAATGAAAAAGAAAAATCTAATTTCTACAATTACTAAAAAAAATCGACATAAGTTGACTGTAACATGGTGAAATCGATGGAGAATAGTTAAAAGTTGAATTTAGAACTGGTTTCAGTGTTCAAAACCTCTTCAAAATGTTTTAATTTCGATTCCCCTGGTTTTCACCGCGGAAATTTCCTCATATTGTGGGAATCGAAATTAGAACATTTCTAATAAGTTTCAAACTCTGAGACTGGTTCAATATTTAGGTTTCAACTATTCCCCATTGATTCTATCATGTTACAAAGCCAGTATGTGTTGTTTTTTGAGTTGTTCATAAAATAAGATTTTTCATTACCATTTTCACTTAGGATGTACCTTAACCTTAACATTTAAACGATTACAATTTAGCCCTGTCTTATTCACGATTTTCTATATTTTCACGAATCTTTAGTTCAACTTACTAGGGCACTACTAAAGTTATTCATGTTTTGTACAATAAAAACTGTTTTTTCTTAACAATGTGTTTAGATTTTTACAAAAAAAATATAACTGCACCACCAATAACCAATTTTTTTCTGCTAACTGGTGATTTCAAGTTTTGTAAGATAAATCCCCATTCAAGTTTATCAGCTAATTTTATATTATTTTTTTTAACAACTCTATACAAATTCATAAGAACAACATTACAATTTCACAAGTTAACCGGACTTGTTTTTCCAAAATTGTTGAAGTTGTAACCTATTTCGTTGGATTCGTTTCAAAAATTTATAAAACCTGTCAATTTACACGAAAAGACCACGAATTGAAAGACATCGAAGTAAATGTCATGATTTCTTGCCGATTAACAAGTTTTGGGAAACAATTTTTAAAAATTGTTTTTTTTTTCACTTTAATTTTATATTTAAAAACGAGTATAATGAATACCGAGAAAATCATCTTTTTCAACCGGGAAAAAACCTGGGAAAAACCGGGAAAAACTTTGGAATTTCAAAATGAAAAAACGCTAGCAACCCTATTTTAACATAACCACATAAGCAGAATATTTATAATTTCTTGGGCAAAGAGAAGCTTAAAAAAGTGAATGGAAAATATTTAAAAACTATGAAACTTTTTTATTACATTCTCCAAATAGCCAATCCTTTACAAAATCTAGAAGTATGAGATAAAATTTAATAAAAATTTATGTAGCCGAAACCTTAAAAAATTATGTTCCAGACAACTTGCAGATTTTCCAAAATTCAGGACGTCAAATGAACGTGTCTTCAAAATTTTATGCATCTGGAAAATCCAAAATCTCATTTAATGCCACATGTGATTTTCAGTATTGTGCGTCCAATTGAATGGAAAATGAATTTCAATACATTGTACATTATTCAGCAATGCAAGTTTCAAGTTAAAAATTAATATAAATAAATCAAAGGTGTTGAACTCTTAATTTAAAAAAAAAAATGTGACCGTTACGGAAACTTCATTGAACATATTAGTGCTTTTGGTAAATATTGGCTGCATGCATCACACTTAAAAGTTTAAATATGTTCAAAGACTCAAAAGGTTACTTAAAAAAAAAAGGAATAAATCATCCTTCGGGATGAAAATCCCGAGAAAAAAAAAATTACTTTAAAAAAAATGTTGATGATTTATGATTTAATTATAAAAGAAAATGCTTCGAGGTGTAAAGATCAATTTTGTTAATGATTACAAGTATTTGGCCTGTGATTTAGTTTTCAAATAGATTCTCAGAATTGAAGTTTTGATTCACTCGGGATGAATAAGCCATAATGATGCTTAAAATCCCCCGAGAAGAAAAATTTTATTCATTCTCAATGCTGATACGAGTTTGAAAAGCTACCAACTTTAATTTTAAATACTCAATTCTTAGTTTTGTATTTTGTATTTGAATTTCGGGTATCTATTGACTTTTTAACCGGATATTTATTGAGAAAGCATTCCAGATTTTGACATCGGGTTCCTAAATTTTAAACTCAAACCCAAATAATATCCGGGCAAATCCAGGCAAAAACTACGCATGTTCCATTGAAATGCAAGAGAAAAGTTGAAAAATGAACAAACGAAAATCTTAATAACAATTAATTCACTATTTCAAAACATGCATGCGCTGAAACAAGTTAAAAAAAATTTAATTAGGAAAATGGTGAATAAATCTGGAACAAGAACAGGGCCTCTTTCCTAGATATTCGGGCATCTGGACCGGGCTAGGCATTCCCATTTTTTTTCTTTAAAAATCTAGGAAAGCCCGGTTAAATCCGGGCAATCTGGAATGCTAACGAGTTATCTTTATTCAGAAACATTAAAATTATCATTTTGAATTCAAATTAATTAGATAGGATTGAGGTGGTTTTTCCAATATTTTTATGTTGTTACGCGTCAATGTTGTGATTATTTTTCGAAATGGTTGATCCATTCTAAGACGATTTTGAAAATTTCATTTGATCAATTTTCATAGAGGGCAAAAACGTTATTCCAAGTGCTTAAAATATAAAATTTGATGTGGGTTGTGCAGAGGCTGCCTCAGAACTACTTTTTTAATTTTCCTTTATAGTTTTCTGTCTTTGGCGTTCGATTGATTCAAAAATACACACAGGTTTTGGAAATAAATAATTTGATTTAAGTTTTCGTTGCTTTAAAACAACAATTTTTCTTTGCATTCACGGTCATTGATAAATTAAATCATTATCTCAAGGCTGAAAAAACATCGGAAAGCAAAAAATTGCAAAATTTGGTCGAGGACTAATGGTTTTAATGCATTAGAGCCCTATAAAAATGGAAATAAAAGTAAAATAAGGCTTCAAAATTCTATTTTGCCATTTCATCCTTTACGCTTGTTCCTACAGCAGATGAAATTTTAAAATTCACTTCTGGATCTATGTAAATATGCGTGCCAAGTCACAAGACTCATTTATACATAAATCTAATATTAGCGCAGTGAACTAAAGAGCCGCAGCTTTACATCAAAAGACCTATGTTCTATGATTATTTTAATTCCCTTTTCCTTCTATTGAGCAAGATTGGAAGAGGAACTGTAATAACTTGTAAGACAACTAAGTTATGGTCTAAACAAAATTGCAAACAGTCGGACTATTTGGTGAAAATTATCAAAAAAATGATGAAACTTTAGCTAAAGGTTTAAAGTCTTCAAAAATATTTCAACTAAATATCCATAAAGCAAGTTCAACTCATTAGCTTCCAAATCAGCTTACCAAATAAACAATACTTTGTTTGATAACAGAGATACGCGTGAAATAGAAATGCATGTTTTAGAAGATTGATCACAAACTTTTGGCCGTTACACCATACTGCGGGTTGATCCCAAACATTTGGACAATAACTTAAGTAGCTATTTTAATTTTTTTAAGTACATTGCATTTTTTTTGCAAAATATTAAACAAATGTGTTTTGATAAGTATGAAAAAAGGATTCGAATGTAACTCGAATTTTGAAATTTGGTCCACCCACCCTGAGATGACCGGGTTTGAATTTTATGTGCAGTTTTTGGATAATGTCCCAACTTTAAGCAAAGTTTAAGTCATATAAAGTTAACATATACATTTTGTTAAAAGCATTAGAATAAGGTATTGCTCACGATCTTTCAAAGGAGATCAAAAGAAATGCAATATGTCATAAGAATGATCCCAAACTTTTGGCCGGCAGGGTATAAACCTCAAGATAACAAGATAAGTGCCCAACCACCGCCGTAAACCAAATTTGCAGAAATGGCACATCACTATTTGCAGTGTTTGCAAACAACACTTCTCATGGTTTGAATTTCGAGATTTTTGTATGCTGCAGATTTTTATTTTTTTTTAACTTTTTGAGCAATTTTCCATATCACATTCTGTTTTTCGTTATCTATTATTCATTTGATATGTATTCTGCATTAGATAATCTACTCTAATTTTTATAATCACCTTTTTTTTATTAGAATTTTATCTTTATCATATTTATCAACATATCATCAATTAGAACATTCATCATATTACACTCACAGCAACTTCAAACCAAAGCGTTATGGATTTTATTTAATGTTATCTTGAATTCAATATCAGAAATGAAATTCAAAAAATTTCGATTTCATAACATCAGTATTGATTTCAACAGAGCAACACCTCCCTGTGTAACTGGTCTGCTCGGAACCTTGAGCGGCACTGATTGCTTCTTCATCTGACCGTAAGTTGCGGCAAACCCGAAGCAATCGACCATGTGCTCGCTCGGCTAAAATCCCGAGTCGATGGGTGGGGTTAGAGAAACAAGAGAGATCAATAGAGGGAAAGATCACATGCGGGATATACATGGTGTTTCGATAGAAGGTCCAGCAGTTGATCGGTAGAGCTCGATTGCTCGTGTTCGCCGGTTCCATCACGTTCACCGTGGTGGAATTGGCTAACGCGCCGTTGTACCGAAGCGGAGATTGCAGGTTCAAGTCCTGTCGGTGAGCCGTTGTATCTTTTTCGAAATTTTCATGATATTTACGGCTTATGTTCTTTCGTTCTTTGATAGTTCATGTTTCTCTAATTTCTTTCATCACATATGAAAATGTGATCATTTTCAGGTACAAAGATGTACCAAGCGATTTCATAACATCAGTATTGAAAAATTTCTTCGCAAATCTTAATCATTTTTGATGTTGGATCAAATTATGAGTTTTAGTTCTACAAAGTTAATCTCAGACTAGATTTTGTTCAGTTTTTAAGCATCTAAGCATAAAAGCAAGAAGAGGAACATGGATTTACAAAGTTGATATCATTGAACTCTCAAACTAACTCAATACATTCCTAATGACCAAATAAATCAATTTATGGTTGCCTTAGACCAGTGATTTCTAAAACTTTTTCGCTCATCGCCCCCTATCCCGCTATATTAGAGCTCACCACACTCCTAAGGGTAATTTCGTAAAATCAACAAAAATCTAACAATATCCGGGTATTTGATTTCAAAATTTTCAATCTGAAATCCGGGCAATACCGAGCAAATTTGGTCTAAGTTCAGGAACTTCTTAACAAAAATCAAAAAGAAACGCAATCATCAAGCATCCAGAAACCGTTCATGATTATTATGTTGAAACAAGCTCAAAAAATTCGTTTTATTACACAAAAAAAAAATTGACTTAATTACAGATTTTTGTTTGATTTTAAAGTGATAAAGTTAATAAATTAGGGAAACATTCGGCCTTATTTCGAACGAAATATGGACAACCGGGCCGGACGGCTGGACAGCACCTTTTAAATTTTTTTTAATCAAATACCCGGGCAAGTCCGGGTAAATCAGGACAATTTTGCAAGCTTTGTGTGAATCAGCTCAAAAAATGGTAAAGTTGCCTTGATTCTGAAGCAAAATTACTATTTTCATAAATATGCTCCCTACCAGCTTATTGCGTTTTTTTTTTTCACCCCATACGGAAGCTGAACATTCACATCCAAGTTTCACTGGTGCCACGCGAAGAGAACATTGGCTATGAAAATGGGCGCCAAAACTTCATACATTGAGATTGATGAGCATCAATAAGCCTTGACAGCTTTTGGCGCCTTCCTTTTCTGGGTGTTTTGAATGTTAAAAAATATGGATATCGAGTACCATGACTTTTATTTGATACGAATAAAAACTAAAAACTATTCAAATTCCACAAAAACATTTGCGAAATTATCACTTAGTTGTGCTCAGCGCGAAAACGAACACAACAAAATAATTGCATGCAAATCGGACGAACCATGCAAAAGTAGTCCGTATACGTACTTATTTACGCCTCCTGAAAAAATAATTTAAAAAATCCAATAAAGAAGTGATGAAGAGAATTTTTGCCGTTGGTAGAAGTGGCTTGAAGAGTGCTACACTTAGGATTGGTAGATCTTGGATCGATCCTTGGAAGATCGATCTTTTAACTCAGATTTTTGATTTTTTGGATCGATTCTTCGGCCTGGAAAAAATCGATTGGATCGAATTATTTTCGATTCGGTCTTTTGATCTTTTTTTTCATGTTGATCTGAAGATATTTAGATACGAGTATTTTGAGTACCGATTGAATTTCTTGAACTGAAAGTTTTTTGTCGGAATCTCATGACTAGATGGGCTTTCGTAGAAATCTTACCTGTAGAATTCAATATATTGAGTAAGGTACACCGGGGTGAATGGGGATGGTATTTCGTACAGTTCAACTTAAAAAAAGATTAGAAAATCAGCAGTGGATTTGGTTGAATATATAAACTTATTCCAGAACAAACAAGTAATTTTCCCAACTTTTCATCATCGAAATGCTAAATACAGTTAAATGTATTGGATGACGGAAAGAAAATTGAAAAATGTGTAAACATCAAGTCTGAATAAAGCTGCCCCACTTTGGGTTTAAAGTCAAAATTTTAGCGTTTTGTAAAAAATCTCTTCTTTTCATCATTTTTAACCGCTGTTTCTTCTCCTTAATTGTTATTCTGAATGTAAGGATTATTTCAATGTAGAATTTATCGCCAAGAGCCGGTTAGTTTACGAGAAAATTGCAATTGAAAACTATACATATCAACGGCATCGTAGTTAAACATCTAAAGTAAACGAAACGACGCTGTAAACATCCGTTATTGTCGGAAACGTATCTTTTTGTACAGTTCATGGGCGTTTTAAAAGTAAATTTAACATTCTGCATTAAAAGTTTGAAAAAATAGTGAAAAGTATTGTTTAAATAGCCATCGTCAACACTTACCCCGAGTCTCTACTCACCCCGATGTACCTTACATTAAAGCGCTAGGAAAAATTTTCTTTCCATATTTAGAAGGAGTATGCAACTTTGAAATTGTGTGTCCTTTTTTGCATATTTTTTCTTAAAAGCAGTGCCCCCTTGTTGCAAATAGAAAAGATCGATATATAAAAATTTCATTTCTTTTTAAAGCGACATAAACTACACCAATTGGGCGCTATCCGACTCCTTATACGTACTTATTATAAGAGTGCAAGAGATCGCAAGAGTTCGCTTGCATAACATTGAAATTGTTGCCAGCGACAATATTTTATCGTCCTCTCGTTGGTCAACATTACTCAATTCCCATCTGATTTTCATATGGATGCATTGCTAGTTGCAGAGAGAACATGACGATGATTTTCTCACCTGAAGGTCGAGCGGGAGCAAGATCATTTCAAAATTCACAAACATGGCGGACTTTTTATCATATCCGATTTCAACTGACTTCAGACGACATTTTATACGATCTTTTCACTATGTAGTTGGAATTGTAAACGACTTAAATTATCATTTCTGATACGATTTCATGTTTGCCGGGATAAATTTTGTCGTTATAGTCGTTAACAGATTTCATGTTAACAAATTTCATATGTCTGAGAAACGAAAATCATACTTAAATGTGACTCCCTCGTCAATGGATGTAAAATGTTTTTTATGATACGGGGTGGGTAATTATGAACACGTGTTTTCTAAGCATTGGTTAATGATTAAATTTTGTTATTGATTGTCAAAATTACAAATTCAAATATTGAAAAACAAACCTGAAAACTACATTACTTTATGGACTTGTGATACAGTCTGAGCCTCCTGAGCCGAACATCGAACACAGTTGTACCGGATAAGTTTTTCAATAACTGTCCGCCAATTGCATCGTTGATACAAAATCGCGAATGTCATGAAGATGGTAGAACAACTTTTTCTATGAAACTGATTCTATGAAAAAAAGCCTCAACAGTGAATTTTAAAAGGCCACAAATCTCACTACAATGAAGTGTTTAGATGTGGTCTCAATGTAGGAATGCAGTCAATAGCAATAGTATAGCAATAACAATAACAAGTAATATATCATATACAAGGAGGTAATTATGAACATACGTGTGGGCGTAAACATGCTGTAGCTTAAGAAATAAGAAAAAAAATCCTAAAATGAGAAATACTTGTTTAAGCTGCGTCTGTAGATTTAAGTACTGCATCAGAATTTTGACCACTCAACTTGAGACGCTGATTCAGCAAAGTGGTTTAAAAATGTAAAATATTATTTTTTGAAAGCGTTTTCAGTTATTTTCTTAATTTTCAACATTTGCTTGAAATGTCGGTAGCCTCAAAGATAGTTTCTTCAAACATAGGCCAATTACGTTTTCGAGTATATTTACCACGTCGGCCATGCTTCAACAGCAATTTTACGCTCATTACAAGCTTGTAATAAACTAAACGGTTGGCCGAACTCCATGCTGTGCTTGTCCGTTGCTACTGCACCATATAGACATATCTCGCTCGAATGTGTGATGATTTCTAGACCGCTTTCAAGTGACCTTTGAACAGTTACTAATTTTCAATTTTTGTCACTCTCTTTTTTTCTTTCCGACAGCACAACTTCGATTCCACTTCGCAACATTCGTCCAGCTCACCGGGAAACTGCGACCGAGGCAACTCAACCTCCAAACTCACGCCAAATAGCCATAAGTCATCGCACAGTCTGCAGAGCAAGGGCACTTCTGTGGCCGGAACCGGAAGTGGCTCTGGGGCAGCTTTAGCGTCAAAAGCCCCTTCCTCGTCGTCCGCTTCGCCGGACGAATGCCCTCTGTGTTACGATACGCTTCCGACCGGGGACGAGTTCTACCGGTTGCTGAACTGCAAATGTTACGCCTGTCGCAGCTGCTACGAGAACTACCTGATGATCGAAATCTCCGAAAGCCGGACCGACATTGCCTGTCCCCAGTGTACCCACTCGATGCACCCGACTGACATCCAAACGCTCCTGAAAGCGTTCCCTGCTGCCATAACCAAATACGAAGACTTTATGGTGCGCCGAGTGCTCCTAGCCGATCCGGATAGCCGCTGGTGTCCCGGGCCCGACTGCAGCTACGCGGTCATTGCCAGCGGATGTGCTTCCTGCCCCCGGATCCGGTGCGAGAGGCCCGGCTGCGACGTCCAGTTCTGCTACCACTGCAAAGCCGAATGGCATCCGGATCAGACGTGCGACGCGGCCCGAGCGTCCCGCCAGAGTCCCACCAGGGCACCGTCCGGTAGTATTAGTCATGATTCAAACCATAGTAAGACGTTGTTGTTGTTTTTTTTCCTCTTACGTTTCTGTATTTTATGTGCTAGCTTTCTAGTTCTAGTTCTAGGAATTCTCTTCTACAATTTGTTTAAAATAAATTAACGGATAATTCGAGCATAACACTCAAGGCCGTGCGAACGGAGGGGGGGGGGAGGGGGGTTAGGGGTTTAACCCCCCTCCCCCCCAAAGGAGATTTTTTCCAAGTGAAATTTTCAACTTTAAATAAGTGTTAACAAGAAAGTCAGAAATGTTGCTCGCCTCCGGCGGAAATTAGTCATAAATTACCCTAGGCTTGAAACATTTCATCTTACGTCATTACATATATGGCGTTCACGTGTTCAAACTAATCTAAAACCTGGTATCCTCCTCTATTTTATCAGAGAAAATTTAGATTTACAAAAAATCGTGCTGATATGAAGTATTCTTCTAAAAATATTTTAAAAACGTTCAAGAAATTTATGCATTTTTTTTCGAAACAAAAACATAATATTTTAAAATAATGGTTTTAAATCCATTTTCATCTTTCCTCAAGAATATTGAGTTCTGCGAAAAATTTAAAGAGGTTTTCAATTTGATTACTTTTCCCCATTTTCAATGAAATTTTAACCGAATTGAATTTTAGAAATTTTTATACAAAAATCTAATTGTTTTGCAGTTTTGAAAAAAAATGTTGTAAAATGAATTCAAATTTTTTCAATCATAATTCAGTAATGTCAGAAATAGTGATATCTTTCCAAATTTAAAACTGAAAACTTAAACCAAATTGAAAGCATCATCATTTTTAAAATATTATTCCCTAATTGAATTAAATAGATATAATAAATAAATTCAGAATCAGATTTTGCCTTTAACGTAGATTTGTTATTTCATCAGTTAAAATGATTGATTTCACATAAAACTGAAACATTTTAAATCATATAGAAACCACATCGTTTTGGTGATGTGGTTTCTATAAGATGATGAATATATAAAATTTGATAAAAGATTCGAGTTCAGGACGCTTAAGTCTACCAAATAAATTAGCAATCAAAGGTAGGTACTAAAATGCTTTTTCTTTGAGTTATTGATTAAATTCTATTAAAGTTATTTTCTAAAATGTTTAGACGAATTTATTTAAAATACTTTAAAATGTCAAAAAAAAAACTTAATTTTTTCATCTTCATATTTTAATTTAATTTTCAAATAAAAATTCATCAAATTTTAAAGTCAAACTATTCAAATTTTATGAATTTTTTTTTAATAAGTTTGTTTGTGTTTGTGTTCAGAAAACATAATCTTTTTAAAATTCATTGAAATCAAGTTTTTCATAAGAAAAACATAGTTTCACCGTCTCCAGGCCCAATATTCCAATTGAAAGCGGCAAAATATTCAGAGCTTGAAACTTTAAGCTTTAGATCCTTCGATTGAAAATTTAAAAACGTTTCTTTAATATTAAATAATGTTTTTTAATCGATCATGATTTTTAATTTATTTAAAAAAAAAAATCGAATGATGATTCGAAGTAGCTTTTTATTTGTATTACCATTTGTGCTTTCAGTATTTACAACAAAATTTGGAATTCATTATTTTTATTTTACCCGGTTCTTATTGATCGTTTCCCAATATGTAATTTGTCAGTAAAATTGAACATGTTGTATTCTAAGTACATAGAATTATTGTTTTGAGCTTCAGAACTTTTTTAGCCTTTTATTTTAATAACTGGAAGAATTTTAATACACAAAAGGGTTCTATCTTTGACTTTGATCACAGACAGACTTGAAATGAATTAAAATATTTTATAAAAAAAAAATCAATTATCATTTATTGAATAAATTTTTCTAAGTTCAAAATGGTTTTTTTTTCCTAATAAAGAGTTTCAAATCGTAATTAACTAGACTTAAAATTAGACGTAAAATTTGAAAACTAGACTGCTTATTTAGAATTTATTTTCAAGCAACTTCTAGTTCAGAATAAGGAACATCATTTTGAATAATTTATCAATGACTTACCAGAAATACCATTGATTTGAAACATTCGTTTTGATTTGTGTTGAAAATTTTGAGTTATTTTTTCAGTAAAATTTATAATTTTTTAGTTTGATCATTGATGCTATTTTTGGCTAAATTTGAATTTCACCACAGATCACAGATTTTTTTAAATTATCACAGAATTCACAGATTTTCTAAATTTTGTACCGATTTTCAAATTTCTTTGCCCCTTTCAACTTTTTATTTCTCACTCCAATTTACGAAAATATGAAAACAGGGTAATGTAATTTGATTTGTTTCCTTTGAAACTGTAAAATTTTGTTTTTAATGTTTCACAATAAACTTCATAAAAATAGCGTCACAGAAAACCATCATAGAATTTTTGGTTCAAATCACAGAATTCGAGATTTTTTTATTGTAAAACACAGAATTTTTTTTCGGCAACCTTGATTTAAAGGTGTCTTTTCCAGAACGATTTCAAGAAAAAAAAAACTCGGCATCTCTGAACATTTGCAATAAAATAAAGGAGACTCTTGGTGGTTTATTTGAGATAAAGACTTCCAAATAATTAACTGAGATGCCCCTCAATCTGGCCCCCTGTTCCAAATCTTGGCCGTTACCGAATTAATCGCTCAAGAGTTTGGTGAACAGTTGGGTGTGTCAATTTACACTTGAATTTCAAAAACCCTGTATGTTGTCTCATAAGTTTCCTTTTTGGTCAAAACGAACGAAAGAATTTTTGCAGAATGAAATTTGAAATTTTGTTTGGAAAAAACGCGAAAATTTGCTCAGAGAATGTCACTTTTTTGGTTTTCCTTGAATATTCTGTTCGCACGAAATGTAAATGAAATTCCAATTAATGGAGCTTAACAGGAAAATTCTAAGGCTACAACTTTGCCGAAGAAATTTTTGCACATTAAATCATCCGGAAAATTCAAATAAGCTTGAAATGAAGTTGGTCTTTGATTTTTGGTTTTGACTATACTTAAGCTTCATTTTTCGCTTACATGACAAGCAGTTAAGCATTTCGTTAAAAAAAATTATAAACATTTCAAAATAAAAATCTGAATTCATTGAAAACATTTTTTACGATTTTTTTATAAGTTGAAACTCATTGCGCTAATTCAGGACTGGATGGATCACTTCCCATTTTTATTTTGCTATTTCTGGCAGCAACAACCATCGACAAAAGTTGTGGGCGGTGAAAAATTAAAGAATATGAAATTTCCATACAAAGCTTGCAGTGGTCTAATGTTCATATTTGTTCTTAATCAAAATGTGAAGTAAAAAAGACGGCTCCATCTAATTTACGTTTATTTTTTGCGAAATCACGGCATTTCATCAGAACATTTCAATGCTATAAAATCAACAACTGTCTTTTTAAATAGCAATATTCCTGAAAATTCAACGGATTGTGAGTGAAAAAAATGCTAGTTTTGAAGCGTTATCCTAAATATTTTGTCACTACTCTTACCGCTTTGCCGTCTTAAAAAAAGTTGTAGGCAGAAAATTTTCCAATAAACTCCATATATTGGAATTTTAACAAACTGTTAATCTTTAACACAAATCAAATTAGATCAAAATGCTTCTAATTTTACTCTATTTAAACCAGGAATGTCTGGCATGAACTGGCCTTTCGCAAGCCGTATACGGTTGACGGGACATCAAATAGACGTAATCAGAAACAATTATTGGTTTCTTCAGCAATTTTTAATTTTCTAAAAACATTCGATTTTCACCCTACTCGGAAAAAGGGGTAACTTGCAGAAAATTTGGTTTTCGATCAAAAATCTAATCAAATCGTTGGAAAATTTGTAATTATAAATGTGTGATGCCTTAAAGGCCATAGCGCATAAAAACACCAATTGGAGTAATTTTTGGTTTCGTTCCCACTTGATTAAGCAATTTTAAGTCAATAAAACTGTTACATTGTGCTGCATACATTCAATGGTAAAAAGGACCATAAAATCTACTTGCTGAAATTTATTTTTTTAGTTGGTTTTAATCACCGCACTTTCTAGTGGTCTTCTTTAATTGATATTTTTCTGCTGTTTTTTTTTGTGTTTCGGCTTACTTAATTTCAGCCATCTTCAGAAAAAAAAACTTGTTTTGCGGCGTGCTTTCTTTACGGCCGTCGTTCGATATTTGTATCGTGAAAAACGCGTCAAAACAAGTTTTCTTGAGATGGCTAAAAATAAATGTTTGGATGGATGAAATTTTTATATTAACGAACGCGGAACGCTAAATAATTGTGTACCAGCATATGGAAACGAGATTTATGAGGTCTTATTTTGATTTGCATTTTGTGGCATTTTACCATAGACAGGTAACTTAATATAAAAATATATTTTTTTAAGTTTGTGATTGTCCGAAAAATATTTATATACCAACAGTGCCGCCGCAGCCCGTGACTTAGAGGATAAGCTTCAAGTCTTCTAAGCCAGCCGGCATAAGATCGAATCTCGGTAGTACACTTTCTGTGGGTTGGTGGTTTTAGCATTTGTAAGATGCTAGCCATCATATCCTTGAAAGATGTACAAACTGGCGATTGTCCAAAAATATATATGTACACACACAAACAGCATTAGTATAGGATAATATATACAGGATGATATACAGGATGATATACAGGATGATATACAGGATGTTAACATGTCTGATTTTTTTATATGTGGATTTTTTTTAAATTGTTAAGTCTTTACCTGGACATGTTAATCACCAAATAGAATTTTGGCATGCGTACTTAGGGCTCCCTTTTCCTATGGTAGTTCTGGGATGTAACGTTTCAAAGACATTGAATTATTGAATTTAGGTGCTTTTTTTTACTTATGTCTTTAAAACGAACACAAACAAATACAGGATCTCAATGAAACTTCATGTTTCCTTGAAGAGATTTCTTTTTCTTAACTCGAAGCGTACATCTTTCGAGGATATGATGGCTAGCATCTTACAAATGCTAAAACCACCAACCCACAGAAAGTGTACTATGTATGCCGTGACCGGGATTCGATCTCATGCCCGCTGGCTTAGAAGACTTGAAGGCTATCCTCTACGCCATAGGCGGCGGTTTATTTGGGGGTGCTGAATCCAAAAATGCAATCAGTTTTCGTTCTACAAGATCTAGATTTTCAGAAAAAGGGAATATTGATCTATAAATTCAAAACTTCCCAAGTACACTTTCGTAAATTGTTAGTGAAAGTTTTGTATGTTGAATGAGTTTCTTGAAAAAATCAACGGTAGATTTTGATTCCTAAAAATATTCCATGCAAAAATCGTACCTCCACCTGAAATTTTTATCAGGTAACCCTTTTTGAAGATTTGTTTTTATGAATTGGTTATCCAAATTTCCAAATTTAAACAATTTTTACCAAAACAAAGAAAAAAAAATAAAAAAATCAGAATAACTAACCTTAGAGGATTGCACGTGTCTCAGGAATTCAAATTGATCGTTTCAATTTACTTTTATTTTTCAACTAGCTGACCCGGTGTGCTTTGCTACACCTTTCCAAATCAAATGATATTTCCAGAAATTATTAAAAATTTTATTTTTTGTTGGCTCATTATAACATAATTCAAAATTAACCATGAGTGCTGCAGCTGGAGTTTTGAATTGCAATACAAAGATGACTTAAACTAATTTTTAGAATTTTGATCTATAAATTTGTGCTAAAGTTCCGATAATTTAATCTTTTTTTTTTAAGCCCTGAAATATGAGGGTCTCAAATCAATCGTACGCAAAAAAATCTAACTTATAAAAAATGGTTGTTTTTGGTTGATATGTTCTAAATTTATGCTAAAAAACTGATAAGAGACCCCTCTGTCCTTCCCATCACCCCCTGTTGAATGGAGGTCGTGGTGTTCAATAATCATACCCATATTTTTCCTAACCAAGAATCCTCTTATCTATTATATAAAATTCTCGTGTAACGGTGTTTGTAGTACTACTCCTCCGAAATGACCCAAACGATTCGACTGAAATTATTTTTATAATATTCTGTAGCCATGCGAATCGGTTTATATCGAATAAAAACAACAGAAAGTCGCATCAGTTTTCCTTAATAATTAAATTTGTAGTTTTTTGAATGAAATAAAAGTCATGGCTTCCGTATTTTCGAGAAATTTTTTCCTTTGGGCGGTTTGTTTTTCGTCTCCAAGGTCGAGGCGTCGCGAGCAGACGTCGTTAGAAGATAGTAACCATGGCATAGCATACTGATCAGTGAGAATATTTTGGCGCGTATTTCTCAACAAAGCATATTTTCAATGCAAGTGGTGGCGATATGAAGCCTTGATGTAATTTGTTTTGTTCTTGATTCCTAGCTCATTTCTACAGCACATGGTTATGAAAGACGCCTAGATGTGACTCGGGTTGACATTTTGCTGATCGAATAAAACATATAATATTTGTTTTGCCAAAATCTGAAATTGAAAAGTCAGGCATCCATTTTTAGAGATTTTCATTTCTTCGAGGGGTTTGTTTTTCATCTCCATGGGCGAGGCGTCGCTAGCAAACGTCGTTGCAAGATAATAGTAACCAAAGCATACTGTTCATTGATCGCTGGAAAAATTAAAAATTAGGCGCCTATTTCTCAACCAAGTACATAACTATATTTCTTATGCACGTGGGGGCGATATGCAACCTAGATGTGTTTTTTGTTGCTTATTTGTACACAGCACATGGTAATAAATGACGCCTATGTGACACGGTTTGATATTTTATCGATCGAATCAAAACCATATAAACGATTTCAAATATTAAAACCATTTTTAATTCGTGTTAATTAAGTAGTAAATTGTTGTCCAAAAAATATGAATTTGGTAAAGATAAATATGAAATTATGTTTGACACTTTGCGGACTTTTGAAAATAAGAAATTGGGAAGCTTTACATTCAATTTCGTATAATTCAATACGCCTATAACGCTAGACAACGCTAACTGAACAAGAGTCTATTCTATTCTATTTTGTTTATTCAAACAGGATTTTAACCAACTTGGTCATTCGATCTCTCAACAAGAGTCTGTTCTTTGAAGTAGATTAGATAGGATTGAAGTTTTAAAAGGCCGAATGAACTATTTGATTTTTTCGCAAACGTAAATTGAAGTTATCAATAAAATAATCTACTTTTTAATAACAAAAAGTGATGACAGGAATTTTCCGGAAATATTTTCAATTAAGAAAGTAGACTAGAACAAGTGCAAACTATCCAATTTTACAAAAAATGTATACATTATTCCTTAATCTAAAAATTGTTTGGCCCAAAAAAAAATTGATTAAATAAACTTAACTCTTTTTTTAAAATCATTCACCAAAAAACTGTTAACACGTTTACTGTTTGTTTACACACAATTCAAGTACTTAACACGAAAAGTGTATTTTTGTTTTACATATTTTGATCATATAGAAAAGACTTTTGATTCACTTTTTTTGTTGAAAAGTTTTTTTTCGTTTTTATGATGAACTTTTAATATGACCTGAAAGTGTTAAAAATAATATTTATTCCTGTAATTTCTTAGGTGGAATAAGTGAAAACGCGCTATTTAGCTATGAAACATCTACAATTTAAAAATTTCATCTCCAAAATGGCCAGAAAGGATATACCAAGTGCTGAATCTGAAGCGGATATTAAAAATAATTATAAAGGTCTTTGTAAATCAAGGTCTTTTGGTTGAACAGCATTCAGTGAAATTGAAGTACCAAGCATTAATTTATTCTATTTAAACTTAGGATTTTTTCAGAGAATATAAAAGTTGAACTGTGGTGATATTCGTTAGGATTTGACCGGTGTTTCATTTTAGAAAATTAAGATTTACAGTAAAAAAGACACGTAATTTTTATTAAGGTTTTGTTTATATGATCATTTCCAGGATACAAAATGAACTCATGAAACCATCGAAGCCTGAGCAGATTATTTCTTTTCGATCTATTAAATTTTAAAAAAATCTGCTTTTCAATTAAATGTTATTAAATCTAAAAAATATAACATAATCCTAAATGAAATCGCAGATCACCACCAACAATGTTTAGGAAATTTTGAAATCAGAACTGCTTCAATTAAAATCTTTAAAATAATGGGTGAATATATCTAAACATATGTTTTCCTATTTTCAAAACCAATCGTTTCTTTGATTCATTGAGTTAAAGTTCAAAGGAATTAATTAGCATTTTTTTGGTTGAATAAAAAAAAGGAATTTGCAATACACAAAATCGTCAGATTTATCAGATTTAATGCCATGACAAGTGCTGTTTTTGAACATTTTAAGTTGAAATGTGTAAAGTCTATGACTTAAGTATCAGGCGAATCTTTTTGGAAATGCTTTTGGTGAAAATATGGATTTTAATTCAAACTGCTTCGAAGGATGAGGATGGTGAATAAAAAGCTGTTTGAAAATGGTTAGTAAAAAATCTTTTCTTATGTTTTTTATTTCTTCGGCTCTAAAAAAATACATCATCCAAAGCTAATCGGGAGCTGAAAGCGCTGCGTTAGGCAAAATATTCGGCAAATACTCCAAAAATTGTCCCGATATTAAAAACAATATAACAAAACGAAATAATACAGCAAATGAAACATACATATTATCAACATGCAGTTATTTATTGAACAAGTTACAAAAATTGGATTTTAAAAGACCCGTTGAGTTTAAATTCTTTGGTTTAATTTTGATAGAACTGAGCGGGTCGATTCGAGTAAAGGAAAAGAAGGGAAATGTAAAGAAAACTAGGAAAAATTGAAAATGGCCGCCAAGTTGAACATGGTAAGACGAAGTTTACCGGGTCTGCTAGTCTATATATATAAAAATGAATGTTTGTCTGTCTGTCTGTTCCCTATAGACTCGGAAACTACTGAACCGATCATCGTCAAAATTGGCATCTGAGGGTTTTTGAGGCCGGGGATGGTTTCTGTAGTAGTCAAAACTCCATCCGACTTAAGAGAAGGGGGGCTTCCATACAAAATTTGTAGTTTTTCGAAACAAATTAAAGTCATGACATCCATTTTCTTGAGATTTTTTTTTCCTTTGGGCGGTTTGTTTTTCGTCTCTATGGTCGAGGCGTCGCGAGCCAAAGGAAAGTAACCCAGGCATAGCATACTGATCAGTAGGAATATTTTGGCGCGTATTTCTCAACCAAGCATATTTTCTTTGAGGGGTTTGTTTTTCGTCTCCATGGGCGAACAAACGTCGTCGCAAGAGGATAGTAACCAAAGCACACTGTTCATTGATTGTTGGAAAATTTAACAATAAGGCGCCTGTTTCTCAAACACGTGGGGGCGATATGCAACCTAGATGTGTTTTTTCTTGCTTATTTGATTTGTACACAGCACGTGGTAATAAATGACGCCTAGATGTGACACGGATTGGTATTTTATCAATCGAATCAAAACCAATTGAAAGATTTGCCAAAATGCTTCAATATTTAGTTTGTGTTAATGTAGGCAGCATTCGACTTTTCATTCAAGGAACATTAGAACATGTTCAAACGTTCAACTTTTTCTGTTAAAAAAAAATTAAAAATTATGTTTTCTTCTAGAAATTGTTACTTCGGCCCAAATACACAACTGAAACGAATTTAGAAATGAAAATGGGAGCTTTTTATTTTAAATAATTCTGAAAAAAAACCATCGTACTTTTTGCTTACATACCAATTCAAGTACGTACTTAACATGAAAAGTGTTTTTGTGTTACATGGCTGCATGAAAGAGACTATTGATCCGCTTCGTTTTTGAAAAGTGAGACTTTAGTTAGAACTGATATTCAACTGGACGCAAAATTTTTAAAAGAAATTTTTAGTTTACCCTTAAAGTGTTAAAAACAATATTCCCTTCTGTCAACTTACACGGTGGGGCAAGGGCAAACGTCGAACTTTTAAGAAATTCATTTTCAAAATGATTCAATATGTTGGAAAGACCAGAAGGGGTATTCCGAATGTTGAAAGTGCAGCGGATATTGAACAGCATTCGTTAAAAGTGGAGTAACCAACATAAATTTATATTGCAGGAATACTGCAGATCGATCAGTGGAACATGATAGAACAAAAAACAGGAATTCGTATTAAATCCATTTTAAAGCCATTACTCTGACGCATCTGTAAATAAGATTTGCATTGACACTTGCCCCAATATACGAGACAAATGTAAACTCAGAAATTTGTTTTTGCCAACATTTTTGAATATTTGACTTTCAAAGAGAAAATAAAAAAAAAACGCTGAGAATTTATTTAGTGATGCAACTGGTATTTTTTTTAAATATTTATATGTTTACCGTAGTAAATTTATTTAAAAAAAAAAGAAATTTGCACTGTATTTAAAACATAACAAATTTAATATCTTTTTCAATACCATGATAAGTGCTGTTTGGGTATCGAGCCGGTTAAATTTGCCTACCTTCTTCAAGCAGTGGGGGACAAAATTGAAAAAGATGGGAGAGCTCCCATGTAAATTTAAGATAAAGAGCTTTTCAAAGAAGGGACCATATTTAAAAAGGTTTTTTTGGGTACAGAGTACATCAGACAAAAGAGTAGATCAAGTTGCAGTAAATAATATATACCATCTTTGAATTGCAATTCAGAACTGCAGCTGCAGCTCTAAATTCAAAGTTGTTGGTTCTGAAGTATGATGAGGTTTGATTTAAAAAAATGCTCTCTAAAATCTAAATTTGAATAAATTTTTATAAATTACATTTATTTCCGGAAGGTGTAGCAAAGCACAACGGGTCAGCTAGTCTATATATATAAAAATGAATTTCTGTCTGTCTGTCTGTCTGTCTGTCTGTCTGTCTGTCTGTTCCCTATAGACTCGGAAACCATTGAGCCGATTTGCGTGAAACTTGGCAGGTGGGGGTATTGGAGGCCGGGGAAGGTTTCTATTATGGTTTAAGACCCCTCCCTCTTTCATGAAGGGAGGGAGGGGCCTAACAAACAAAAGACATTTTTTTCCATAACTCGAGAACCAATCAAGTAAATGGTATCAAATTTGGCATGGGGTGGTATTTGGGAACGAGGAATATTTCTAGGATTATTAGGTACCCCTCCTTCTTCTCAGTGAGGTGATAGGAAGGGGGGAGGGGGGCTATCTTATAATTTTTTATATAACTCGAAAACTAATCAAGATATTGGAACCAAATTTGGCATGGGAAGGTATTTGGATACAAAAAATATTTCAATGATTATTTGAGACCCCTCCCTCTTTCCATTAGAAAGGGGGAGGGGGCCTATTTCATATTTTTTTACATAATTCAAAAACTAATAAAGCAAATGGAGACAAATTTGCCATGGGAAGGTATTTGGATACGAAATATATTTCTATGATTTTTTGAGACCCCTCCCTCTTTCCAATAGGGAGATATCAAGGGGGGAGGGGGCCTCTTTTATATTTTGACATAACACAAAAACTAATCAAGCAAATGGAACTAAACTTGGCATGGGCGGGTATTTGGGAACGTGAGATGTTCTAATGATTGTTTGAGACCCCTTCCTTCTTCCAGCGGGGAGAAAGGAAGGAGGGAGGGGAGTTTCATACAATTTTTTCAGCATAACTACATCAAATGGAACCTAATTTGGCATGGAACGAAATTTGTGTACGAGAAATGCTTCTATGAATATTTGGTATCCCTCACTCCTTCAAAGAGGTGGATGAAAAGGGGAGGGGGAAGGGTCTCCCTTACAATTTTGAGTATAACTGGGGAGCTGCTCAAGCAAATGGAACCATATTTGGCGTGTGAGGGTATTTGGATACGAGAAATGTTTCTATGATAAATTGAAGCCCCATTTTTTTTTTTTTTCAGCGGAACGATATAAAGGGGGAAACGAGGGCTTTCATACAAATTTTTTGCATAATCGAGAATTAATCGAGCGAATGAAACCAAATTTGGCATCAAAAAGTACTTGAGTACGAAAAATACTTTTATGAATGTTAAATTCTCACCCCTCCATTCAATGGGGAGAATGGAAGGGGGATGGTACTCTCTTTCAAGTTTATGCATATCTCAAGAATTTACTACGCAAATAAAACTAAATTTGACATGGGATGGTATTTCAATACGATAGATATTGCTATGTGAAACAATTCCTTTCTTGCTGAAGGAGAATAGAACTGGGAACATAGGAAGAGAAGAGGAAAACTTACGTTTAACTTTTATTTTTACAAAATCTGAGAAATGTGCAAAACTTAACATGGAAAATGATTCTGATGTGATTCTTTGATTATTTGACACACCCTCCTCCTTCCAGTGAGTATGTATCTACATAGGTAAAGGGAGATAAGCCTAATGAAATTTTGAACAACAAAGCAACGAAACAAATATGACATAGAAAGGTATTTGGATACGAGATACATTTCCACGATAGTTATAGATCCTTACGATTTACAATGTAGAGAGTAAAAGAAAGGAGGGGGCTCCATATAAATTTTGTTGTAAAGCTCAAAAACTTATCAGCTAATAGAACTTTATTTGATATAAGAGGATTCTTGGTTAGGAAAAATATGGGTATGATTATTGAACACCACGACCTCCATTCAACAGGGGGTGATGGGAAGGACAGAGGGGTCTCTTATCAGTTTTTTAGCATAAATTTAGAACATATCAACCAAAAACAACCATTTTTTATAAGTTAGATTTTTTTGCGTACGATTGATTTGAGACCCTCATATTTCAGGGCTTAAAAAAAAAGATTAAATTATCGGAACTTTAGCACAAATTTATAGATCAAAATTCAGAAAATTAGTTTAAGTCATCTTTGTATTGCAATTCAAAACTCCAGCTGCAGCACTCATGGTTAATTTTGAATTATGTTATAATGAGCCAACAAAAAATAAAATTTTTAATAATTTCTGGAAATATCATTTGATTTGGAAAGGTGTAGCAAAGCACACCGGGTCAGCTAGTATCAAATAAAGTTCTATTAGCTGATAAGTTTTTGAGCTTTACAACAAAATTTATATGGAGCCCCCTCCTTTCTTTTACTCTCTACATTGTAAATCGTAAGGATCTATAACTATCGTGGAAATGTATCTCGTATCCAAATACCTTTCTATGTCATATTTGTTTCGTTGCTTTGTTGTTCAAAATTTCATTAGGCTTATCTCCCTTTACCTATGTACATACTCACTGGAAGGAGGAGGGTGTGTCAAATAATCAAAGAATCACATCAGAATCATTTTCCATGTTAAGTTTTGCACATTTCTCAGATTTTGTAAAAATAAAAGTTAAACGTAAGTTTTCCTCTTCTCTTCCTATGTTCCCAGTTCTATTCTCCTTCAGCAAGAAAGGAATTGTTTCACATAGCAATATCTATCGTATTGAAATACCATCCCATGTCAAATTTAGTTTTATTTGCGTAGTAAATTCTTGAGATATGCATAAACTTGAAAGAGAGTACCATCCCCCTTCCATTCTCCCCATTGAATGGAGGGGTGAGAATTTAACATTCATAAAAGTATTTTTCGTACTCAAGTACTTTTTGATGCCAAATTTGGTTTCATTCGCTCGATTAATTCTCGATTATGCAAAAAATTTGTATGAAAGCCCTCGTTTCCCCCTTTATATCGTTCCGCTGAAAAAAAAAAATGGGGCTTCAATTTATCATAGAAACATTTCTCGTATCCAAATACCCTCACACGCCAAATATGGTTCCATTTGCTTGAGCAGCTCCCCAGTTATACTCAAAATTGTAAGGGAGACCCTTCCCCCTCCCCTTTTCATCCACCTCTTTGAAGGAGTGAGGGATACCAAATATTCATAGAAGCATTTCTCGTACACAAATTTCGTTCCATGCCAAATTAGGTTCCATTTGATGTAGTTATGCTGAAAAAATTGTATGAAACTCCCCTCCCTCCTTCCTTTCTCCCCGCTGGAAGAAGGAAGGGGTCTCAAACAATCATTAGAACATCTCACGTTCCCAAATACCCGCCCATGCCAAGTTTAGTTCCATTTGCTTGATTAGTTTTTGTGTTATGTCAAAATATAAAAGAGGCCCCCTCCCCCCTTGATATCTCCCTATTGGAAAGAGGGAGGGGTCTCAAAAAATCATAGAAATATATTTCGTATCCAAGTACCTTCCCATGGCAAATTTGTCTCCATTTGCTTTATTAGTTTTTGAATTATGTAAAAAAATATGAAATAGGCCCCCTCCCCCTTTCTAATGGAAAGAGGGAGGGGTCTCAAATAATCATTGAAATATTTTTTGTATCCAAATACCTTCCCATGCCAAATTTGGTTCCAATATCTTGATTAGTTTTCGAGTTATATAAAAAATTATAAGATAGCCCCCCTCCCCCCTTCCTATCACCTCACTGAGAAGAAGGAGGGGTACCTAATAATCCTAGAAATATTCCTCGTTCCCAAATACCACCCCATGCCAAATTTGATACCATTTACTTGATTGGTTCTCGAGTTATGGAAAAAAATGTCTTTTGTTTGATAGGCCCCTCCCTCCCTTCATGAAAGAGGGAGGGGTCTTAAACCATAATAGAAACCTTCCCCGGCCTCCAATACCCCCACCTGCCAAGTTTCACGCAAATCGGCTCAATGGTTTCCGAGTCTATAGGGAACAGACAGACAGACAGACAGACAGACAGACAGAAATTCATTTTTATATATATAGATGTAAATTAATCTTACAAACTAAACTGTCCGTCTAAGTCCAGATAGTTAAAGTTTTAAGCTACATATGTCCTATTTAGTAAATCAAAACTCTTGGAGCGCAGTTGTGTAAAATCTGCTAAAAGATGCCGGAAATTCGAACGAAACCAAACAAGCCAAATATACTACTCCTGGCTACCGAAAGCACAATTGAGAGATGCCTAATTAAACCATACTAGACTTCACCCGCAGTCAGGTGAATGCACTTTGAATCAATATTTATTGCGTTTTTAAATATGCGAAGAGCTGTTTTAAAAGATGATTTTTACCTTTTTGGGGTACCTTAATTTTTTGGACGCAATTCAAAGCAAGTTTGAGAAACAAATCAATTTATGTTCTAATTAATAATTATCAATTGAACAATTTGAAACAAATTTAGAATATCGTGCAATTTCAACAAGCAAAAATAGGGTGGTGCTATATATTTTTTGTATTTATTCCACTATGACTGTGCACCAACTAAGCCTATCGCGATAACGGTCGACTCAGCTCACATTTGTTCAGGTCATTGCGATAATCGTGATCGCGAGAATTGGATAACTAATTAACCAGCTAATGTGGGCACTTAGTTCGGCTCCAGCGATTGTTTTCCATCGACTGGGTATAGTAAGTATTGACGGTTGTCACATTAACTGAGCAACTTTCAGCGCTTATCTTTCGTGCATGGTAAAGCGTTCTAAACTGTTGTAATTTTTAATGGATGGATAAATCTTGTTTTACGATACTGGTTAAAGAATATGTTTAACGCTTAAATGCTATCGGCGTGAGCAACTCACTTGATCCGGTGCAAATGTCGAATTGTACATCACGATCGCTTGACAAAAGCAAAACAATATGAAATCCACGTCAAAGCTGACGTTTATCTCAACACCAAATGATTGAGAAATCATCCTATCGGGTAACGATGAACACTTTTAACCTTCATTAGGTATTTTATTTGAAAAATTTCTTAAACATTCATCTAACGGAATACAAGCAATAGCAAACTCCTAGAAAATAAATAAGGTGAATACGTGCACCCATGGTATACGCTTTTACTTTTTAATTACTAAAACATTCTATGATGAGTTATCATATTATATGTTGAAAATATCTAGCCGAAAGTCCTTAGGCGAAAGGCTGATCGACCGAAGGTCATTCGGCCAATGGACGTTGAACCGAATGAGTTATCAGGCCGAATGGGTATATGACCAAACGTTATCCAGCCGAAAACTGTTCGGCTAAACGGGCGCAAAGCCGAAAGTTGGCGGGTCGAATGAATTTTAGGCCAAATGGTCACTAGGTTGAATGAACGTTAGGCCGAATGGATGCTAGGGCTATCAATCTTCATCGCTCGACTGTCGTTAGGCCGAAAGGACGTTATGCCGATCGGGTGCTAGTCTGAAAAATTTGAATTCTTTAGGAACAAGACGGGAATCTCTTCTGTCAGCCGAAACATTTCCTGATCTAACAATTCCAATGACAGATGTGCGACGTAAAATGTAAACGCTTGACGAATCCAAAGGATATGGCCCAGATGGAATCCCGAACTCACTCCTTAAAAAATGTGTGAATGCACTCGTAGATCCCTTACTGTTTCTTTTTACTGCCTCGATTCAGGAAGGACTTTTTCCGCAATTCTGGAAGATTTCACATGCCCTTACACATGAGCGGTTCTCGGGATCTCCGTCGAAAACTATCGTGGTGTAGCAATCCTTTCAGCCATACCCAAGCTACCAGATGTACCCGTGGATAGAAACAAAAATTTCAGATGTTCAACATGGCTTCCTTAAAAGGCGCTCAATCGTGACGAATTTAACGGAGCTTGTCTTAGGATGGAAGATGGAAGGTCTAGTCGATGCACCGTCGTACACCGACATGTCCAAAGGCTTCGATGTGATCAACATAGACGCTCCTCTGTCGGCGCTGTGCAAAAGTTGAGTTGGACTCAGAGCAAAACTTATCGAAGCACATAGAAAAAGTTGTAGCAAAGGCTAATTCAATGTTTGGAATGGTTAGCAGAATTTGTCACGAGTTGAGTAATCCCTATACGATTGTAGCAATTTACGTCGGATTTGTTCGGACCGCAAAATAGACCGTCAGTATTGTTTGTCGTCCATACTATAAAATTCATAACAACAGAATAGGGGGAGTTCAAAAGAAGTTCCTGAGATACGCCTTGAGAAATCTTAGATGGCAAGCAAAAATGCCGGAGTATCGAGTGTATCGGAGAATTGACGCACTATTTTTAAAAGATCTGACCAGTGGAAGATATTATTCATCGTATTTAACATCTCAAATATGAGGCCCTTTTAGCCAAAGGGGTATAAGTGCATAAAAGTTTATTTCGAGAACACGCTTTAAAGTTGTTGTGTTAGGCCATTTTCCATATATTTTTCGAAAATTAGTATTTTGCTTTCGAACGTAAAAGTATGTAAATAAAATTCGAAAAATCAGAAAAAATCACCAAATAAAGTTTGAAATATGAAGAATCGCTTAGCATCATTAACTCAAAGTCGATCATTTTGTCACTTATAATCCTCTCTTTGGCTCTGAAGGCCGCAGTAGTTTGCGTAGCGAAGGGCTCATTTAGCTAATCGGATTCAAAATTATGCTAGGAATGAGCCAATGTACCAAATAATGACACTTTATAATACCAACGTTGATACTTTAAAATTATATATAGCCAGACAGAGAATAAAATAAAATTAGAAGTAGGCAGTGTTAATTCATATTCATTATTCGTGTTGTTCGTAATATTAATTATACTCTAGAATAGCACAAAAGCTGAAGCCTAGGATCTAAATAAATAAATTAAGGCCGAATGGGTACTTGGTCTAACGACCATTTTACCTAAAATCCTTTCGGCTTACAGTCCAATCGTCCTAGCGTCCATTCGGTCCAATAACTTTCGGCCAAATAACTACTTGCGCCTATGGGCTATTCCATTTAAAATTCAATCTACCAAAAACCTTTTCAGCTTTTTTGGTAGAGACCACTGCGACCAGTTGTTAAATCCTAACTGTAACCTTAAGTTCCCTCAGTTCACACTTCACACATATGAGATCCTAAGTTTGCCGCAGCCCGTGGCATAGAGGGCAGCTTTCAATTCTTCTAAGCCAGCAGGTATGAGATCGAATTCCGGTCACGGCATACTATAGTACACTTTCTGGGGGTTGGTGGTTTTTGCATTTGTAAGATGCTGACCATCATATCCTCGAATGATGTATGCTTAGATTTAAGAAAAAAGGAATCTCTTCGAGTAAACTGCAAGTTTCATTGAGATCCTGTATGTGTTTGTGTTCGTTTTTTAAAGTGCCACCTTATGTTCCCTCCATATCTATGTACTCAAGCGTACCAACTTCTAAAAGTGGCGGCTAGCATGCTTGAAATGTTGAAACCGCCAATCTTTAGAAGAAGTACTATGTTATTCGATCTCATTACCTTTGGTTCAGAAGACTTACGCTCTTACCTCTACGTCAAAGCCGCTGCTATCTTTTCAGTTTACTGTCTTTTCAGCCTCTAGTCGGCCTACCATCCATTCGGTACATCGTCCATTCGTTCTAATGGCCATTCGGTCTAACAATTTTCGGCCAAAACACCTTTGACCGTTTTTCTTATTCGTCTAAACATCACTTTCATTTCAGCTTTAGAAGAACTTTCAAAAATGATGAGAAGGAAAATATTTCAATACTTCAAAATAAAACTCCTACAATCCAGCTGGCTTGTTTTAGTTAATTGGGTACTCGAACAATCAACAAGTGGTTTGCATAGAATAAGCAAACCAAATAAATATCGACATAACTAGATAAATTTTCGTGCCCTATGATCTCTGTCACGTTTGGAAAGGAAGTTCTTATATAGAATAAATGTAAAGTACCACACAGAAAGATTAACTTCATAGTGATTCTTCTGTCAACCTTGGGACACATGAAGTGCCATTTTGAACTAAATGAATTTGAAGCATGATGATGACGTTGAGTGCTACCCTAAAGAAATCTATAATTTCTGTAGTTATAACCGAAAATACAGTTAAAACCTCTATGAATTATCAGTAATTTTATTGAAAAATATTTCAAATTCATTTACTTTCTCATGTCGCTGGTAGTTTAATTGAAATATTAGCCATTTTCATCAGGCTACCCAATTTTTAGGTATATAAAAAAGTCTTAATAATCGACTCAATAATTTTCACCGAATATTCCATCTTTAAATGCCTTTGTATAATAAAAAAAATCTGGGTGTCCTATACCTTTTTAAAAATGAGTTAAAAGATTCATAAAAAAAGTAGGGCGTTTTAAAATAATTCAATTCTCGCTTATGTGTAAAGGAATATTTTTTCGGCACCTCATGCATTTCATTTTTTGAAAGCCTTTCCTTTTTCACTAATTAACAAGCAAAGTCATGTAAAAAATATACAAAAAAAATGTTTTAGAAATGCACCGAAGCACAGTTCTATTTTTCATAGCAATTCTAGCTTATTAGGTAATTCTCTCCAGTTCTGAAACTCGAAACATAACAACAATTTTTACTAAGTGTCACTTACCATTTTCATTTAGATAGTATAAATAACGTTTGTTGTTTTCTTTTTTTACGAACAGAGGACGACATCAAACCGTGCCCCCGCTGCCAGGTCTTGATCGTCAAGATGGACGACGGCTCCTGCAACCATATGGTTTGCGCCATCTGTGGATCCGAATTTTGCTGGCTGTGTATGAAGGAAATCAGCGATCTGCACTACCTGAGCCCCTCGGGCTGCACCTTCTGGGGCAAAAAGCCCTGGTCCCGGAAGAAGAAGCTCCTCTGGCAGCTGGGGACCCTGGTGGGTGCGCCCCTCGGAATCGCCCTGGTTGCCGGGATTGCGGTGCCTGCCATGATCATCGGTAGGTTACTTTTAACTTAAATTCGATAACTTATCGGTTTATGGCTAATTGTTTTCCATTTACGCATTTTAGGAATCCCGGTCTGGGTCGGACGAAAAATCCACACCAAATACAAGGCAGCCGGGAAGCACAAACGGAATATGGCGGTGCTTGGCGGTGTAACGGCATCGGTGAGTACAACTCCATTATGGGAACAGTTTTAATTGGCCAGATTTAGTGCCGGCGGCAGGTTTGAATTGTTTTGGGAGGGAATAATTCACAAACGGGGAAATTTCCCGGTTCATTCCGCGATGAACGTGGAAACTTGTGGAGAAATGTTATGATCTCAACAAAAAAATTTCACACCGTGCGGTTAACTAGTTTTTGACAGCTTGCGTACTTATTTTACACAGCAGTTTTTTCGAAGAAATCTTTTTTGTTGTCTAGGTGAGATCGAGAATGATGATTTGATATGGCTTTATTGTATGGTTTGATACAATTGGCAAGATGCAATTTTTTTTAGTACTTTCTGTTTTTTTCCTGATTAGATTTTCTGTTGTCCATTTTGATCTGGTGATGTTGATAGAACTTGAGTTCAACTTTTGCTGTAGTTAACTGATTCAAATTGCGAGTGCAAGTACCGATTTAAGTATTGCTGGAAACCAGAAAAATTTTGCTGGTTTTTGTCCCGCTGACTTTCCGGCAAAATTTCCAGCAATTTAAATAGCTGAAAATAAGCAAACGTTAATGCTGGTTTCCAGAAATTCAAATAGCTGGAAAATCGGCAATCCAGATTGCTGAAAGCCAGAACTTTCTTTCTAAACAACCGGCTGTATTTAGTACCAAATTTATATTTCAATTCTAAATTAAATATTGATTACTGCCTGTGCATATAATGAGCAATGAAAAAGAATTTGTTTCTTTCATTTTCAAATTATGTTTGTATTTATTTCCAAGAACTGATTTTTTAATTTTTCAACACCGGCTCTGGAGTGGCAGCTTTGTGCCAAAGGGCTGATCATTCGCCACCTGAGAAAATAAAATAAAAACTCACGCTTGACTTATGTCTGGTTGCTAGAACATAGAGGAAAATAAAAATAATTATATTAATCTAACCAAAATTCGTAAAAAAGAGTATCACCTTGCTTCAGCGTACGAAAACAAACAAACTCCAATGTGACAACTCGATTGCTGATTTTCCAGCAAACTAGATCAATTGCTGGAAAGTCTAGCAATTTGAAAACCGATTGCTGATTTTTCAGCAAAAATGACAAGAACACAACCGATTGCTGAAAAATCCAGCAATTCGAAAATCGATTGTTGGTTTCCAGCAAAAAATTTGGATTGCTGAACATTTCCAGCACTTTTTTTTGCTGGAAATCGAGGCAAAAATTCACTGTGTACCTATATTTATATGACCTGGAGCTTATAATTAGTGCTACCGTTTTAAGCTTTCAATGTTGGCATAAGAGGCCCCATTTTAATAATTTATCGCAGTATGGAAGTTTCTTTTTTGCGTAACCACAATATTTAGGGTGACATTCACGTTCGCAACTCAGAAAGAGCTTGCACCAAAATAAGACATCGCCCAAGTAACATTCAAAGTTTTATAACAGGCTGCTAGATAAAATTTTAGTTTTATAACGAGCTTGAGGAGTCCAATAAAACAATCGGTGTTATCCTCAGGCAGGGAAGCAAATTTGGGGTTGTTAGGCTCTTTTCCACCCTTTTCTCCAACAGATACAAAACTTTGTCCGTAATCCGGTTTCGTTTTTCCGTATTTGGTTCTTACTCTGGCCCGCCGGAGATTATTCACATTTCTAGACGAGCGATGAGACGTCATTCTTTCGAAGTGTATGTTATGGTGGGATTCGTTGCTTGTCAAGAGTTTGTGGTAAACATAACAAGTTCTTGGATACCGTGTCTAGCAAAAATTGAGTTCTTAATGTCAGCTAAACAGCTAAAATATTTTCATCCTGGGCTAACTTGAAGGCAGTCTTAAGGACGTATCCTACATCTGTTTTCAATTTTTCAATATTTCACCTTTTTATGGGATGAATAAACCTAAGAGGCTTAAAATCCCAAATAAAACAACAAAACAAACAAACAAACACCTTCTACTCGCACGAAAAATAACGCGATTCGTCACTAACGAAATAAGTCTGTAAACTGATTGGTCGTTAAATTTCGGTTCCCATCAAACTCTCTTCTTTCAAAAATCTACAGTCTTTCTTTCGAATTTGAACGAACGCTCTCAAAAACCAGAAGTTCCCGAGTACATGAACAGGAACTTGCCTTCTCATATACAGTATTGAAAATGATAAAACAAACAGCAGGGAATTAATTAATTCGAATAATTAAATTAAACAAATAAACAAACAAAATAAACAAATTGAGCAAATGTTGGTATTGTTTTTCAATGGATGGAGAAAAAAAATCAAGAGTTTGGGTTGATTTTGGAAATAATTTCGATATCGATTTTAGTAAACACACTAACTTTTGGCTACCCCTTAACGAATACTTTTGATCCGTTATTCAATAAGATTGGGAGAACTCCTTTTAAAGGATAAAGCCGCTGTACTCTTAAGGGGTACTAAGCTGGATAACGCTTGTAGCGGATCAAAATTACCCCTTATTTCAAACGCTTGTAACTGATGAAAATTACCCCTAATTTCAGCAGCTGCTTATGGGAAATATGTTTTCTGGACAATAAGTTGAAACTAAATGTTGTGTTTCATTTTGTTTATTCAAGTTCCAATTATTTCAGGGATTGGATAAATTTTCTATTTTATTGATTTGTTTTTCATTTCCTCCGTTTCCTTGCTTTAATACTATATAAGGTGAATCCTGCAACAAAATAAAAGATTAGATTAAGAATATAGAATCACTAAACTTACCACCAATGTAAGTCCACCGCGGTTCATGTTGAATCCTTTTGGTTTTCGTCTGATTAGTTTGCTGCTGAAATACATGAATAAATAAAAATTCTGAACGAATACAATTTAAATTATCAACAAAACATTTACCACAACCTCTCTCATCGTGCTAAATCCATCACTTTGGATATAACGCATCTAAAACTACCCCTTTCGAAGAGAATCGAGCTCTTTGAAATAAGAGATAATATTGATTCAACAAAATGACCTGTTATTTGACTGATCGTGGCTCAATACTACGCCTTTAAGGGGTAACCAAAAGTTAGTGCGAAAGGCGAAGCTTTATAAGCGCCCAGAAAAATATTATTTTGTTTTCTCAGAAACTCAAACACAAATCATCCATCTGACAAGTGAGTAGGTTCAAAATGCAGGTCTTCGAACGTACTTTTTCACCCATCTGATAACTCGATATTTTATTATTCGTTTCATTTAAATCTATGTTAATTTCAATTAACTGCAATCCAGCTTTGAGAATTCAAGATATTTTTGTAAATTTTTATTTTTCGGCATATCGGTGGAAATGGATTTACTTGGAGAAAGAAGATCAGAATTAAAAATTGATAAAGATGGATAGAAAAGTTAGGAGAAAATTTACAGATGTTGAAAAGAGCGAAAGAGCATTTTCGCGAGGAAACTTATTAACGTACACCATATTTTACCCCGCAACATTTCAAATTTCCGAAGATTGATTGACTGGAAAGTACAGCTAAGCAGGGCAAAACTGATGCCAGGGTGTTTTTAGCGGGACAAGTTGAAAATCCAAAAGGAATATGTGTGTGTGTGATAATAAGCTAATCTTAATCGTTGACAATATTCTCATCAATTTTATTTCCCGCAAAAATAGCAAGGAAATTTGTCGGTTGTTATTTGAGCATTTTCGCCGGATCTGATGAGCTCTCAATGGCTGCCAAAAGAACACAAACGATCCAAAGCATTAGCAGATGTAGAAAAGTGTTAATTCGTAGTAAAATTCAAATCCTAATTTTGTCTATAGCCGACATATGTTTTTGGGTGAAATACTCCTGTGTGTAGCGGTTCAGATATTTTGCGCACGATTTGACCACCGTATACTGTTCATTTTACCAGTGGGCACCTTTTTAACCTTGCAGAAGTTTAGTCAGGCCTGTTTATTAGTCAGCTAGACGAACCAATCAAAAAAAAAATATCTTTTTTATCACTTCCCCTATAGAAATTTTCGAATTGCGCTTGATAAAACCTCTCATATTCCTTCTTTATGAAATCAATCATCTTCATTTTCATTTATTAAAATTTTAGCTCATTATTAGATTCTCTAGGACTCCTCAACGATTTACCATATGAACTTTGGTCGAATAGTTGATTTCACTTGACTAACAGATTGTCACCAAATTTTTCACACTTATTATTTTACTAGGTAGCTTCACTAAAAGTGGTGACCATAAATGAGTCTCTGGAGCCACCATTAGCCATCCATCTAAGGGCTTCGGATAAAACGAATGATGCATTTGGATGAAGTTCGTCCACTTCCAGCCATCATGGAAAGAGTTTGACTGGTGCAGAAGGCGAAGCTGATTATTAGAAAGCAGCGGTTGTACAGAGGTTCTAATTTACAGATTACTATCTCTACTTGAGTTCAACTAAGTAGATCTAAGCCATGAACTATTGACCGTAGGAACCAGCCATTTTGTCCCTACGACAAGTCCAATCCTTGTGTGATCAACTTATCACAAATTACCGCTCTTCTGGCTGATTTTGTATTTATAAGAATCTCCCGGTTCTGCAGAATACAGCGGGTTACGCAGTGTTTCAGCAGAAAATTCGTTTATCCAATTTCTCTCCTTTAAGAACGATTTTTATAAACGTTTACTACCCCGTTTGAGAATCAACAGAGGAAGATTAGTGGTCCGAATGATTAGTACAGTTAGTGTAGTTTCAGGCAGGATCTCAATACTTCGTTCAATAAACTACTGAACGACTCCATAAGAAGTTTTGGCCAAAACTATTCTCCAGTGTTTTTTTTTTCAATTTTTAATAATATTCTACTACGTTAAAGATAAAGTAATACCAAAATTTCTATTTTGCCGCGATCAATACGTCTAACTAGCATTTGAATGTGATTTTGGCAACCTTCTGGATCAAAACACAATTCGCAAAAAAAATGGTTCACAGTTTTGGCTCCATTTTCACAACTACTGGACCGATTTACATCACAAATACCATTTTGGAATCGTCTTAATAACAACTGTGTTGTTATCATGTTTGGGGGAATCGTAAAATTCAAGATAAATACAAAATGGTCTAATAATAAGGTTGGTTTTTAGCAAAAACTCGATTTACAGTAAAAAATTTCTTTTTAGGCTCCCTGTGGCTGGATTTGCATTTTATTTTTATTCTTTCTATTATTCTAAAGATGCCCTGAGATGATATAAAGCCAAAAGAGTCACTTTTGTATCCATGAACATAAATTTTCCCAAAGCACCCGAATAAAGACCCTGAGCTATTTTGAAGCGAGAAATCTTAAAGAGGTAAATTTCGGGGCAGAAATGTCAAAAATCTTGGTTTGCGGATAGAAGTAGCTGCTTCCAGATTTTGCGCAAAATATTTTGGGTAGAGTTGAGCCTAATATACGATTGTACAAATATAGTATTGAACCTAAATCAAGTAAAAATACGTAAATGAAATAAAGATCCCAAATTGCTTAAAGCTTATTGTCTGAAAGTAAGAAAAAAAAATAGGTCAATAGGGTAGTCTTTTCTACAACGTTTTCACTGTGATGTAGTTTGATGTGGGACACCCTTTAAGAGCCTAGTGTAGAGCGTGGTAAATCGAGTTAAAATCTTCACTTTGTGATAATAAAGCTTTTTAAGAGCTCTAGAAGTATTTTGAATTTATTTGTTTGAACGTGGTAACTCCAAGAAACAATATTACTTTTTGGCTGTCCAGATAAGAAATCGTTTTTTGTTATTATATTCCACAGCTGTATTCGAAATGTATTAATCGTTGCCAAAATTGTATTCAGGAACCAATTTAAAAAAATATATTCAATTTCCCTGTTCAAAATTTTTTAAAGCATTTCGGGTTCAATGATTCAAGGTGGATGTGAGTAGTCAATCAAGCTGAGCTAAGAACGATTTTTATCTGCTTATACTTGACATCCGTTTGGCTTCGACAATTGCATCTTCCGGAAGATCACAACTAAGATCTGTGGCTGTTAGCGAAGACGTTACCTATAAGACCTCGTTTTTATCGTCTTTACGCAGTTGTCTTCGTTTGTCCTGAACTTCTCTTATTTAACTATGAAGAGCGCTCTAGCGGTTTTTCATCTACCAGTATTCATGGTCAGATTTGGACAATATGAGCGTAGGATTTCCTGTCCTTCTGATATGGGATGATTTAGACATACCTCTCTTAAACAGCTAACAACTTTTTTGCCTAATAAGATACGAAGATACGGTCTTCGACAAAGTTGTTCAGCGGAAAATTTCCTTGAGAAAATTTATAAATTGGCACCATAACCATAAGCTGGCTCGGTTCCACAGAAGAAACAAAAATAATGTTGATTTTTCAGAGAAAAATATTCAAATTTCCCATACAAACAAAAAAGTTCAAATTTACTCATGTTACTTAAAAATTTTGCAAAAAAATTATGGATGAGTTTTGAACCAAAACGAAACTAATTAGACCCCAGGGTTTGAGAAATTCGAAAATGACCCCAAATCGCCTCAGTCTAATCCAGTGGTTTTCAAAGTGGTCCCTACCGCCCCCTTGGGGGCGTTGAGAGCTTGCAAGGGGGCGGTGAGCTCAATTTTGAAATTTGGGGGGCGTTGTAAGGGCTCAGGGGGGCGGTGAAGTCGTAACTCACATTTTTACAAATCACCAAACAACATAGATTTGAAATATCAACGAAAAAGTTCGATGCAAAACAATGAAATAACGTCAGGTTCAAGACTCAAATATCTATAATTTCAATTTTGATCCAGTATCTCAATATTTTCTTTTTCTTAAAAATGTGTCTAAAAGATTCTTTTTAAATTATAAAAGATTTTGTAAACGCTTTACATGTTGATCTGGTTTTGTAAGAGTATTTTGAGTTATATTCAAAAAGATTAATTTTAGATGGCAATGCAAGATTATCTTCAAGATGTATTGTTTACAAAAATATGCTTAGCAGAAAAAACGTTTTAAAAAAGTCTGCGTAAAATGGCGTCATCTGTGATTTAGTGATACATTTTTTTGGAAAGAAAATATGAAAGATTATTCAAGGTAAGAGAATTTTTATTTTAGGTGCTTATAATTCATTCATAAATCAATTGTGCCAAATGCCATCGATAGACTTTTAATCTTTTCGCTAATCCCTAACATTTTCGGAATTCAGTTATTAGAATCATATTTAAACTCTTAAAGCTCCGTGAATGCTGCATAACATTGAACAGGACTCAAACTCAGATATCAAGAAATAATGCTATTTTTTGCGTTATTTTTCCGGCTTGTCAGTAATTGATTGGTATTCATTCCAAGTTAACGATGAAAATAGAATTTTGACTACTTAAATTTAAGATATGTGATTTGCTATTAAAAAGTTTAAGTAATTGTCTAGAAAACTATACATAGAATTGAGTGTTTACTGGAGGTTTAAAGCAATATGCCCTTGGAGCCAAAAGGGTATAAGTTTAGGTTGCCAGATTGCCCGGATATTTCACAAAATAATTGAGGAAAGTCCGGTCCGGACCGGTGATTATTAGGATTAGATTCGTTGGGACTATTAAGACTTTTCATTTTTATGTCCAATGAGAAGTTTTTTCTGGCATCATCCTTATAATCATGACTTGTGTTTAGGAAGCCTGAAATACGATTTCAAATTTTTCGATGTGATGAGAAAATATATTTCAAATGTATTTTTTTTTATTTTTACTAAATTATTCCGTGGTTTTGACAAAATTTGCCTGGACGTTGCATAGATTTTGGGTTAAACATTTTGAAATTAAACGCTTGGATTTTCCGGTCCGAAACAACCGAAAAAAAATTCTGGCAACTTAGTAGGTATAAGTGCATCGAAGCTTATTTGGAGGAAACACGCTTTTAAGTTGTTATGTTTGCTCATTTTCCATTTCCAAAATTTGCATTTTTCTTTCGAACAAAATAGTATGTATCTTAATAAAAATTTTGAAATCTGAAAAATCACGAAATATAGTATGAAAAATGAAGAATCGATTAACATTAGTAAATTAAAATCAACCATTTCTACACTTATGATACCCCCTGCACCTTTGGCTTTAAGGGCCCTTATAAATTTAAATGAATTTTGAGTTAATTCTTACTATAACATAAAGCTATAGCCAACGGTTTTTAGACGATCCAGATTATCTTTTTTTTTTTTAAGATTTTCTTAAAATTTTACCAGGGGGCGTTGAGCTCTAAAATTTTGCAAAAGGGGGCGGTGAGTGAAAAAAGTTTGAAAACCACTGGTCTAATCCATCATGTCATACCAAACTTTACCGCCGAAGTGGGGTTTCACACATACAATCAAAATAAATTTAAATCACCAGGTTGTGCTTTTATTTCCAAATTTCAAAACCTAACAACTGCTAGAGTGGTGGAAATCGTTAGACAATTGAATCGTTTACACCTTACTTATGTTCTACTCTCCGATCATCACGATCGGTTTGTTTTAGTCAACATTTGTTTAGTAATCCCATTTAAAAGTTTGGTTTATTTAATTTATTTTCAATAATTGTTACTCATTCTTTAATCGGATGCATACGCATAATGGACTTTATTAATTAACACTGTTATCAGAATGTTGTTTTGATTTCTATCTTCTCATTTCACATTTAAAAGGCAATTACTTTGACACCATTTACTATTACACCATCGAGGTCGAAACGTGGGGTAAACGGCAGGGCAGGAAGCAGGAGGGGAGTTTGATTTGCGTTTTGGTTGTTAAAAGTTTTTTTTTTGGATTCTATCACCCTTTATCAACGGGTGGGTAGCTCATTCTGCTACACTTCAGACAAAAGTTAAATTACTCTCTAGAAACATTGTTCCATACCAAGGACACCGTCCTCGTTGAGATCCCTTAGAACATCGAGCAGCCGCTGTTCGGCGACCGGATTTCCGATGGCAATGTCGATCGAACCGATGCACAAAAGCAAGGCCAGCAGTTCCGATTGTCTGAGGACGAAATAGAAAAAAAAAATTGTAACACTTGGCGACCGTGATAAAATTTTGGTTTCGCTTATTGGTTTGATCAAACTCACCGATACTCCAGTTCCATTTTGTTTCGACTGTAGCCTAAATCGGCTTCGATGTCGATGTCCATCTTCTGGCAGCACGATCTCAGAGAATTGTAGTACAAATCGAGTAGCCGGGGTCCATGCTGGCGCCGGATGTCGGACGGAATCGAGGAAATGATCAGCAGAGCCAAATCGTTGGTCGGTCTGCTGTAGGTTACCATTTGCCAATCGAGGATGATGCAGCTGTCTTCTCCGTTGTCCTCGGCCCGGAACAGCAAATTGTTACACCAAAAATCGGTGTGCGTAATCAGTCCCATCGGTTCGATCGGCTGCAGCAGGGTCTCGATGAGCTCCTTCGTTTTCTGCCGGATCGCGTTCAGTGCCTTCAGCTCGTTTGCGTAACCGGCTTGGCCTTCCAAAAATTTGGCCAGCTGTGGCATTCCCTGCTCGACTAGTTGCTGGTAGCTCTCGGTGGCGCGAGTTGTTTGGAACAGAAACTGTAAAAAATATTATTTTGTTTTCAACATATAATCTAAAAAAAAAAAACAAGACACCTACCGGATACTTCTCGTTGATGTCCACCTTCTTTTTGATCTTAAGCCCTAAGGAGAGGGCGTGAATGGCGACGATGGCCCGGATGGCCGCTTCCGTTTGGCCAATGGTCAATCCGGCGGTGAAATTGGCACCCTAAAAAGCAGTGAATAAACATTAAGCTTTCAAGAATCACCGAACAAACGAAATCCCGAAATCGTCTTATACCTTGTAGCCTAGTGGTCGCATGTCCTCCAAGACGAGAATGCTTTCCGGCAGGTCCGGACTTCCCTGGGACGGGCTGGTAGCCGGAGCATACTGGGTGTAGAAGCACGTCGGAACCGATACCAGTAGGGCAAGGCCATCCTCTCGGGAGTGAGCAAATGTTGCGTCCTGGAAGGCTAGCAGATCCGGAAGAATCTTAAAACGGGATAATAAGAAACGTTATTGTAAATAACGAATGTCCGAATTCAAAATTTTGATTGGAAAAAAGTTCTGCGGTTGACTGAAAAAAAAAACAAACACTGTTTAAATTTTAGTTCTAGTTGGAACCTTTTTTCCGTTTTCCGATTTTTTCAACTTTAAATTTTACAGTATTGCATGTATTTGCATCCCGAGAAGAAAGGAATGAATAAAGAAATGAGACAACGCTCTCTCTTTTGCTTTCGTTTCTCTTCGCATTTCGATGGGAGACCAGCGTTACCAGATTCCAAATCGCTAAAATCCGTAGGTTTGACAAAAAACTAAAAATGTACTGATTTTGGCAAAATGAAACTTAATGACCTTTTTTTGGTCGCCAGATAACATTCTTGTTTATTCGCAGAATCCCTATAATTTTTTCGATAATCCGTAGGAAATGCTGAAAATTCGTAGATTTCGAGCATCGATCCGTAGATCCGTAAATGTGCCCTAAATCTGTACATCTGACAACGCTGCGAGGGACTGCGATAAAGAGAGAAAATACATCAATGATCACACAAACCGGCTTAAAATACTTAAAGATTTGAAAGACTTAAAAGACTTAAAAGACTTAAAAGACTTAAAAGACTTAAAAGACTTAAAAGACTTAAAAGACTTAAAAGACTTAAAAGACTTAAAAGACTTAAAAGACTTAAAAGACTTAAAAGACTTAAAAGACTTAAAAGACTTAAAAGACTTAAAAGACTTAAAAGACTTAAAAGACTTAAAAGACTTAAAAGACTTAAAAGACTTAAAAGACTTAAAAGACTTAAAAGACTTAAAAGACTTAAAAGACTTAAAAGACTTAAAAGACTTAAAAGACTTAAAAGACTTAAAAGACTTAAAAGACTTAAAAGACTTAAAAGACTTAAAAGACTTAAAAGACTTAAAAGACTTAAAAGACTTAAAAGACTTAAAAGACTTAAAAGACTTAAAAGACTTAAAAGACTTAAAAGACTTAAAAGACTTAAAAGACTTAAAAGACTTAAAAGACTTAAAAGACTTAAAAGACTTAAAAGACTTAAAAGACTTAAAAGACTTAAAAGACTTAAAAGACTTAAAAGACTTAAAAGACTTAAAAGACTTAAAAGACTTAAAAGACTTAAAAGACTTAAAAGACTTAAAAGACTTAAAAGACTTAAAAGACTTAAAAGACTTAAAAGACTTAAAAGACTTAAAAGACTTAAAAGACTTAAAAGACTTAAAAGACTTAAAAGACTTAAAAGACTTAAAAGACTTAAAAGACTTAAAAGACTTAAAAGACTTAAAAGACTTAAAAGACTTAAAAGACTTAAAAGACTTAAAAGACTTAAAAGACTTAAAAGACTTAAAAGACTTAAAAGACTTAAAAGACTTAAAAGACTTAAAAGACTTAAAAGACTTAAAAGACTTAAAAGACTTAAAAGACTTAAAAGACTTAAAAGACTTAAAAGACTTAAAAGACTTAAAAGACTTAAAAGACTTAAAAGACTTAAAAGACTTAAAAGACTTAAAAGACTTAAAAGACTTAAAAGACTTAAAAGACTTAAAAGACTTAAAAGACTTAAAAGACTTAAAAGACTTAAAAGACTTAAAAGACTTAAAAGACTTAAAAGACTTAAAAGACTTAAAAGACTTAAAAGACTTAAAAGACTTAAAAGACTTAAAAGACTTAAAAGACTTAAAAGACTTAAAAGAATTAAAAGACTTAAAAGACTTAAAAGACTTAAAAGACTTAAAAGACTTAAAAGACTTAAAAGACTTAAAAGACTTAAAAGACTTAAAAGACTTAAAAGACTTAAAAGACTTAAAAGACTTAAAAGACTTAAAAGACTTAAAAGACTTAAAAGACTTAAAAGACTTAAAAGACTTAAAAGACTTAAAAGTCTTTAAAGACTTTAAAGACTTTAAAGACTTTAAAGACTTTAAAGACTTTAAAGACTTAAAAGACTTAAAAGACTTAAAAGACTTAAAAGACTTAAAAGACTTAAAAGACTTAAAAGACTTAAAAGACTTAAAAGACTTAAAAGACTTAAAAGACTTAAAAGACTTTAAAGACTTTAAAGACTTTGAAGACTTTAAAGACTTTAAAGACTTTAAAGACTTAAAAAACTTAAAAGACTTAAAAGACTTAAAAGACTTAAAAGACTTAAAAGACTTAAAAGACTTAAAAGACTTAAAAGACTTAAAAGACTTAAAAGACTTAAAAGACTTAAAAGACTTAAAAGACTTAAAAGACTTAAAAGACTTAAAAGACTTAAAAGACTTAAAAGACTTAAAAGACTTAAAAGACTTAAAAGACTTAAAAGACTTAAAAGACTTAAAAGACTTAAAAGACTTAAAAGACTTAAAAGACTTAAAAGACTTAAAAGACTTAAAAGACTTAAAAGACTTAAAAGACTTAAAAGACTTAAAAGACTTAAAAGACTTAAAAGACTTAAAAGACTTAAAAGACTTAAAAGACTTAAAAGACTTAAAAGACTTAAAAGACTTAAAAGACTTAAAAGACTTAAAAGACTTAAAAGACTTAAAAGACTTAAAAGACTTAAAAGACTTAAAAGACTTAAAAGACTTAAAAGACTTAAAAGACTTAAAAGACTTAAAAGACTTAAAAGACTTAAAAGACTTAAAAGACTTAAAAAACTTAAAAAACTTAAAAAACTTAAAAGACTTAAAAGACTTAAAAGACTTAAAAGACTTAAAAGACTTAAAAGACTTAAAAGACTTAAAAGACTTAAAAGACTTAAAAGACTTAAAAGACTTAAAAGACTTAAAAGACTTTAAAGACTTAAAAGACTTAAAAGACTTAAAAGACTTAAAAGACTTAAAAGACTTAAAAGACTTAAAAGACTTAAAAGACTTAAAAGACTTAAAAGACTTAAAAGACTTAAAAGACTTAAAAGACTTAAAAGACTTAAAAGACTTAAAAGACTTAAAAGACTTAAAAGACTTAAAAGACTTAAAAGACTTAAAAGACTTAAAAGACTTAAAAGACTTAAAAGACTTAAAAGACTTAAAAGACTTAAAAGACTTAAAAGACTTAAAAGACTTAAAAGTTTTAAAAGACTTAAAAGACTTAAAAGACTTAAAAGACTTAAAAGACTTAAAAGACTTAAAGACTTAAAAGACTTAAAAGACTGAAAAGACTTAAAAGACTTAAAAGACTTAAAAGACTTAAAAGACTTAAAAGACTTAAAAGACTTAAAAGACTTAAAAGACTTAAAAGACTTAATAGACTTAAAAGACTGAAAAGACTTAAAAGACTTTAAAGACTTTAAAGACTTTAAAGACTTTAAAGACTTAAAAGACTTAAAAGACTTAAAAGACTTGAAAGACTTAAAAGACTTAAAAGACTTAAAAGACTTAAAAGACTTAAAAGACTTAAAAGACTTAAAAGACTTAAAAGACTTAAAAGACATAAAAGACTTAAAAGACTTAAAAGACTTAAAAGATTTAAAAGACTTAAAAGACTTAAAAGACTTAAAAGACTTAAAAGACTTAAAAGACTTAAAAGACTTAAAAGACTTAAAAGACTTAAAAGACTTAAAAGACTTAAAAGACTTAAAAGACTTAAAAGACTTAAAAGACTTAAAAGACTTAAAAGACTTAAAAGACTTAAAAGACTTAAAAGACATAAAAGACTTAAAAGACTTAAAAGACTTAAAAGATTTAAAAGACTTAAAAGACTTAAAAGACTTAAAAGACTTAAAAGACTTAAAAGACTTAAAAGACTTAAAAGACTTAAAAGACTTAAAAGACTTAAAAGACTTAAAAGACTTAAAAGACTTAAAAGACTTAAAAGACTTAAAAGACTTAAAAGACTTAAAAGACTTAAAAGACTTAAAAGACTTTAAAGACTTAAAAGACTTTAAAGACTTAAAAGACTTAAAAGACTTAAAAGACTTAAAAGACTTAAAAGACTTAAAAGACTTAAAAGACTTAAAAGACTTAAAAGACTTAAAAGACTTAAAAGACTTAAAAGACTTAAAAGACTTAAAAGACTTAAAAGACTTAAAAGACTTAAAAGACTTAAAAGACTTAAAAGACTTAAAGGTTTTAAAAGACTTAAAAGACTTAAAAGACTTAAAAGACTTAAAAGACTTAAAGACTTAAAAGACTTAAAAGACTTAAAAGACTTAAAAGACTTAAAAGACTTAAAAGACTTAAAAGACTTAAAAGACTTAAAAGACTTAAAAGACTTAAAAGACTTAAAAGACTTAAAAGACTTAAAAGACTTAAAAGACTTAAAAGACTTAAAAGACTTAAAAGACTTAAAAGACTTAAAAGACTTAAAAGTTTTAAAAGACTTAAAAGACTTAAAAGACTTAAAAGACTTAAAAGACTTAAAGACTTAAAAGACTTAAAAGACTTAAAAGACTTAAAAGACTTAAAAGACTTAAAAGACTTAAAAGACTTAAAAGACTTAAAAGACTTAAAAGACTTAAAAGACTTAAAAGACTTAAAAGACTTAAAAGACTTAATAGACTTAAAAGACTGAAAAGACTTAAAAGACTTTAAAGACTTAAAAGACTTAAAAGACTTAATAGACTTAAAAGACTGAAAAGACTTAAAAGACTTTAAAGACTTTAAAGACTTTAAAGACTTTAAAGACTTTAAAGACTTAAAAGACTTAAAAGACTTAAAAGACTTAAAAGACTTAAAAGACTTAAAAGACTTAAAAGACTTAAAAGACTTAAAAGACTTAAAAGACTTAAAAGACTTAAAAGACATAAAAGACTTAAAAGACTTAAAAGACTTAAAAGACTTTAAAGACTTAAAAGACTTAAAAGACTTAAAAGACTTAAAAGACTTAAAAGACTTAAAAGACTTAAAAGACTTAAAAGACTTAAAAGACTTAAAAGACTTAAAAGACTTAAAAGACTTAAAAGACTTAAAAGACTTAAAAGACTTAAAAGACTTAAAAGACTTAAAAGACTTAAAAGACTTAAAAGACTTAAAAGACTTAAAAGTTTTAAAAGACTTAAAAGACTTAAAAGACTTAAAAGACTTAAAAGATTTAAAAGACTTAAAAGACTTAAAAGACTTAAAAGACTTAAAAGACTTAAAAGACTTAAAAGACTTAAAAGACTTAAAAGACTTAAAAGACTTAAAAGACTTAAAAGACTTAAAAGACTTAAAAGACTTAAAAGACTTAAAAGACTTAAAAGACTTAAAAGACTTAAAAGACTTAAAAGACTTAAAAGACTTAAAAGACTTAAAAGACTTAAAAGACTTGAAAGACTTAAAAGACTTAAAAGACTTACAAGACTTAAAAGACTTAAAAGACTTAAAAGACTTAAAAGACTTAAAAGACTTAAAAGACTTAAAAGACTTAAAAGACTTAAAAGACTTAAAAGACTTAAAAGACTTAAAAGACTTAAAAGACTTAAAAGACTTAAAAGACTTAAAAGACTTAAAAGACTTAAAAGACTTAAAAGACTTAAAAGACTTAAAAGACTTAAAAGACTTAAAAGACTTAAAAGACTTAAAAGACTTAAAAGACTTAAAAGACTTAAAAGACTTAAAAGACTTAAAAGACTTAAAAGACTTAAAAGACTTAAAAGACTTAAAAGACTTAAAAGACTTAAAAGACTTAAAAGACTTAAAAGACTTAAAAGACTTAAAAGACTTAAAAGACTTAAAAGACTTAAAAGATTTAAAAGACTTAAAAGACTTAAAAGACTTAAAAGACTTAAAAGACTTAAAAGACTTAAAAGACTTAAAAGACTTAAAAAACTTAAAAAACTTAAAAAACTTAAAAGACTTAAAAGACTTAAAAGACTTAAAAGACTTAAAAGACTTAAAAGACTTAAAAGACTTAAAAGACTTAAAAGACTTAAAAGACTTAAAAGACTTAAAAGACTTAAAAGACTTAAAAGACTTAAAAGACTTAAAAGACTTAAAAGACTTAAAAGACTTAAAAGACTTAAAAGACTTAAAAGACTTAAAAGACTTAAAAGACTTAAAAGACTTAAAAGACTTAAAAGACTTAAAAGACTTAAAAAACTTAAAAAACTTAAAAAACTTAAAAGACTTAAAAGACTTAAAAGACTTAAAAGACTTAAAAGACTTAAAAGACTTGAAAGACTTAAAAGACTTAAAAGACTTAAAAGACTTAAAAGACTTAAAAGACTTAAAAGACTTAAAAGACTTAAAAGACTTAAAAGACTTAAAAGACTTAAAAGACTTTAAAGACTTTAAAGACTTTAAAGACTTAAAAGACTTAAAAGACTTAAAAGACTTAAAAGACTTAAAAGACTTAAAAGACTTAAAAGACTTAAAAGACTTAAAAGACTTAAAAGACTTAAAAGACTTAAAAGACTTAAAAGACTTCAAAGACTTAAAAGACTTAAAAGACTTAAAAGACTTAAAAGACTTAAAAGACTTAAAAGACTTAAAAGACTTAAAAGACTTAAAAGACTTAAAAGACTTAAAAGACTTAAAAGACTTAAAAGACTTAAAAGTTTTAAAAGACTTAAAAGACTTAAAAGACTTAAAAGACTTAAAAGACTTAAAAGACTTAAAAGACTTAAAAGACTTAAAAGACTTAAAAGACTTAAAAGACTTAAAAGACTTAAAAGACTTAAAAGACTTAAAAGACTTAAAAGACTTAAAAGACTTAAAAGACTTAAAAGACTTAAAAGACTTAATAGACTTAAAAGACTGAAAAGACTTAAAAGACTTTAAAGACTTTAAAGACTTTAAAGACTTTAAAGACTTAAAAGACTTAAAAGACTTAAAAGACTTAAAAGACTTAAAAGACTTAAAAGACTTAAAAGACTTAAAAGACTTAAAAGACTTAAAAGACTTAAAAGACTTAAAAGACATAAAAGACTTAAAAGACTTAAAAGACTTAAAAGATTTAAAAGACTTAAAAGACTTAAAAGACTTAAAAGACTTAAAAGACTTAAAAGACTTAAAAGACTTAAAAGACTTAAAAGACTTAAAAGACTTAAAAGACTTAAAAGACTTAAAAGACTTAAAAGACTTAAAAGACTTAAAAGACTTAAAAGACTTAAAAGACTTAAAAGACTTAAAAGACTTGAAAGACTTAAAATACTTAAAAGACTTAAAAGACTTAAAAGACTCAAAAGACTTAAAAGACTTAAAAGACTTAAAAGACTTAAAAGACTTAAAAGACTTAAAAGACTTAAAAGACTTAAAAGACTTAAAAGATTTAAAAGACTTAAAAGACTTAAAAGACTTAAAAGACTTAAAAGACTTAAAAGACTTAAAAGACTTAAAAGACTTAAAAAACTTAAAAAACTTAAAAAACTTAAAAGACTTAAAAGACTTAAAAGACTTAAAAGACTTAAAAGACTTAAAAGACTTAAAAGACTTAAAAGACTTAAAAGACTTAAAAGACTTAAAAGACTTAAAAGACTTAAAAGACTTAAAAGACTTAAAAGACTTAAAAGACTTAAAAGACTTAAAAGACTTAAAAGACTTAAAAGACTTAAAAGACTTAAAAGACTTAAAAGACTTAAAAGACTTAAAAGACTTAAAAGACTTAAAAGACTTAAAAGACTTAAAAGACTTAAAAGACTTAAAAGACTTAAAAGACTTAAAAGACTTAAAAGACTTAAAAGACTTAAAAGTTTTAAAAGACTTAAAAGACTTAAAAGACTTAAAAGACTTAAAGACTTAAAAGACTTAAAAGACTTAAAAGACTTAAAAGACTTAAAAGACTTAAAAGACTTAAAAGACTTAAAAGACTTAAAAGACTTAAAAGACTTAAAAGACTTAAAAGACTTAAAAGACTTAAAAGACTTAAAAGACTTAAAAGACTTAAAAGACTTAAAAGACTTAAAAGACTTAAAAGACTTAAAAGACTTAAAAGACTTAAAAGACTTAAAAGACTTAAAAGACTTAAAAGACTTAAAAGACTTAAAAGACTTAAAAGACTTAAAAGACTTAAAAGACTTAAAAGACTTAAAAGACTTAAAAGACTTAAAAGACTTAAAAGACTTAAAAGACTTAAAAGACTTAAAAGACTTAAAAGACTTAAAAGACTTAAAAGATTTAAAAGACTTAAAAGACTTAAAAGACTTAAAAGACTTAAAAGACTTAAAAGACTTAAAAGACTTAAAAGACTTAAAAGACTTAAAAGACTTAAAAGACTTAAAAGACTTAAAAGACTTAAAAGACTTAAAAGACTTAAAAGACTTAAAAGACTTTAAAGACTTAAAAGACTTAAAAGACTTAAAAGACTTAAAAGACTTAAAAGACTTAAAAGACTTAAAAGACTTAAAAGACTTAAAAGACTTAAAAGACTTAAAAGACTTAAAAGACTTAAAAGACTTAAAAGACTTAAAAGACTTAAAAGACTTAAAAGACTTAAAAGACTTAAAAGACTTAAAAGACTTAAAAGACTTAAAAGACTTAAAAGACTTAAAAGACTTAAAAGACTTAAAAGACTTAAAAGACTTAAAAGTTTTAAAAGACTTAAAAGACTTAAAAGACTTAAAAGACTTAAAAGACTTAAAGACTTAAAAGACTTAAAAGACTTAAAAGACTTAAAAGACTTAAAAGACTTAAAAGACTTAAAAGACTTAAAAGACTTAAAAGACTTAAAAGACTTAAAAGACTTAAAAGACTTAAAAGACTTAAAAGACTTAATAGACTTAAAAGACTGAAAAGACTTAAAAGACTTTAAAGACTTTAAAGACTTTAAAGACTTTAAAGACTTAAAAGACTTAAAAGACTTAAAAGACTTAAAAGACTTAAAAGACTTAAAAGACTTAAAAGACTTAAAAGACTTAAAAGACTTAAAAGACTTAAAAGACTTAAAAGACATAAAAGACTTAAAAGACTTAAAAGACTTAAAAGATTTAAAAGACTTAAAAGACTTAAAAGACTTAAAAGACTTAAAAGACTTAAAAGACTTAAAAGACTTAAAAGACTTAAAAGACTTAAAAGACTTAAAAGACTTAAAAGACTTAAAAGACTTAAAAGACTTAAAAGACTTAAAAGACTTAAAAGACTTAAAAGACTTAAAAGACTTAAAAGACTTAAAAGACTTAAAAGACTTAAAAGACTTAAAAGACTTAAAAGACTTAAAAGACTTAAAAGACTTAAAAGACTTAAAAGACTTAAAAGACTTAAAAGACTTAAAAGACTTAAAAGACTTAAAAGACTTAAAAGACTTAAAAGACTTAAAAGACTTAAAAGACTTAAAAGACTTAAAAGACTTAAAAGACTTAAAAGACTTAAAAGACTTAAAAGACTTAAAAGACTTAAAAGACTTAAAAGACTTAAAAGACTTAAAAGACTTAAAAGACTTAAAAGACTTAAAAGACTTAAAAGACTTAAAAGACTTAAAAGACTTAAAAGACTTAAAAGACTTAAAAGACTTCAAAGACTTCAAAGACTTCAAAGACTTCAAAGACTTCAAAGACTTCAAAGACTTCAAAGACTTCAAAGACTTCAAAGACTTCAAAGACTTCAAAGACTTAAAAGACTTCAAAGACTTCAAAGACTTAAAAGACTTAAAAGACTTAAAAGACTTAAAAGACTTAAAAGACTTAAAAGACTTAAAAGACTTAAAAGACTTAAAAGACTTAAAAGACTTAAAAGACTTAAAAGACTTAAAAGACTTAAAAGACTTAAAAGACTTAAAAGACTTAAAAGACTTAAAAGACTTAAAAGACTTAAAAGACTTAAAAGACTTAAAAGACTTAAAAGACATAAAAGACTTAAAAGACTTAAAAGACTTAATAGACTTAAAAGACTGAAAAGACTTAAAAGACTTTAAAGACTTTAAAGACTTTAAAGACTTTAAAGACTTTAAAGACTTAAAAGACTTAAAAGACTTAAAAGACTTAAAAGACTTAAAAGACTTAAAAGACTTAAAAGACTTAAAAGACTTAAAAGACTTAAAAGACTTAAAAGACATAAAAGACTTAAAAGACTTAAAAGACTTAAAAGATTTAAAAGACTTAAAAGACTTAAAAGACTTAAAAGACTTAAAAGACTTAAAAGACTTAAAAGACTTAAAAGACTTAAAAGACTTAAAAGACTTAAAAGACTTAAAAGACTTAAAAGACTTAAAAGACTTAAAAGACTTAAAAGACTTAAAAGACTTAAAAGACTTAAAAGACTTAAAAGACTTAAAAGACTTAAAAGACTTAAAAGACTTAAAAGACTTAAAAGACTTAAAAGACTTAAAAGACTTAAAAGACTTAAAAGACTTAAAAGACTTAAAAGTTTTAAAAGACTTAAAAGACTTAAAAGACTTAAAAGACTTAAAGACTTAAAAGACTTAAAAGACTTAAAAGACTTAAAAGACTTAAAAGACTTAAAAGACTTAAAAGACTTAAAAGACTTAAAAGACTTAAAAGACTTAAAAGACTTAAAAGACTTAAAAGACTTAAAAGACTTAAAAGACTTAAAAGACTTAAAAGACTTAAAAGACTTAAAAGACTTAAAAGACTTAAAAGACTTAAAAGACTTAAAAGACTTAAAAGACTTAAAAGACTTAAAAGACTTAAAAGACTTAAAAGACTTAAAAGACTTAAAAGACTTAAAAGACTTAAAAGACTTAAAAGACTTAAAAGACTTAAAAGACTTAAAAGACTTAAAAGACTTAAAAGACTTAAAAGACTTAAAAGACTTAAAAGACTTAAAAGACTTAAAAGACTTAAAAGACTTAAAAGACTTAAAAGACTTAAAAGACTTAAAAGACTTAAAAGACTTAAAAGACTTAAAAGACTTAAAAGACTTAAAAGACTTAAAAGACTTAAAAGACTTAAAAGACTTAAAAGACTTAAAAGACTTAAAAGACTTAAAAGACTTAAAAGACTTAAAAGACTTAAAAGACTTAAAAGACTTAAAAGACTTCAAAGACTTCAAAGACTTCAAAGACTTCAAAGACTTCAAAGACTTCAAAGACTTCAAAGACTTCAAAGACTTCAAAGACTTCAAAGACTTCAAAGACTTAAAAGACTTCAAAGACTTCAAAGACTTAAAAGACTTAAAAGACTTAAAAGACTTAAAAGACTTAAAAGACTTAAAAGACTTAAAAGCCTTAAAAGACTCAAAAGACTCAAAAGACTTAAAAGACTTAAAAGACTTAAAAGACTTAAAAGACTTAAAAGACTTCAAAGACTTCAAAGACTTCAAAGACTTCAAAGACTTAAAAAACTTAAAAGACTTAAAAGACTTAAAAGACTTAAAAGACTTAAAAGACTTAAAAGACTTAAAAGACTTAAAAGCCTTAAAAGACTTAAAAGACTTAAAAGACTTAAAAGACTTAAAAGACTTAGAGGACTTAAAAGACTTAAAAGACTTAAAAGACTTAAAAGACTTAAAAGACTTAAAAAACTTAAAAGACTTAAAAGACTTAAAAGACTTAAAAGACTTAAAAGACTTAAAAGACTTAAAAGACTTAGAAGACTTAAAAGACTTAAAAGACTTAGAAGACTTAAAAGACTTAAAAGACTTAAAAGACTTAAAAGACTTAAAAGACTTAAAAGACTTAAAAGACTTAAAAAACTTAAAAGACTTAAAAGACTTAAAAGACTTAAAAGACTTAAAAGACTTAAAAGACTTAAAAGACTTAAAAGACTTAGAAGACTTAAAAGACTTCAAAGACTTCAAAGACTTCAAAGACTTCAAAGACTTCAAAGACTTCAAAGACTTCAAAGACTTCAAAGACTTAAAAGACTTAAAAGACTTAAAAGACTTAAAAGCCTTAAAAGACTTAAAAGACTTAAAAGACTTAAAAGACTTAAAAGACTTAAAAGACTTAAAAGACTTAAAAGACTTCAAAGACTTCAAAGACTTCAAAGACTTCAAAGACTTCAAAGACTTCAAAGACTTCAAAGACTTCAAAGACTTCAAAGACTTAAAAGACTTCAAAGACTTCAAAGACTTAAAAGACTTAAAAGACTTAAAAGCCTTAAAAGACTTAAAAGACTTAAAAGACTTAAAAGACTTAAAAGACTTAGAAGACTTAAAAGACTTAAAAGACTTAAAAGACATTTTCATATGTGATGAAAGAAATTAGAGAAACATGAACTATCAAAGAACGAAAGAACATAAGCCGTAAATATCATGAAAATTTCGAAAAAGATACAACGGCTCACCGACAGGACTTGAACCTGCAATCTCCGCTTCGGTACAACGGCGCGTTAGCCAATTCCACCACGGTGAACGTGATGGAAACGGCGAACACGAGCAATCGAGCTCTGCCGATCAACTGCTGGACCTTCTATCGAAACACCATGTATATCCCGCATGTGATCTTTCCCTCTATTGATCTCTCTTGTTTCTCTAACCCCACCCATCGACTCGGGATTTTAGCCGAACGAGCACATGGTCGATTGCTTCGGGTTTGCCGCAACTTACGGTCAGATGAAGAAGCAATCAGTGCCGCTCAAGGTTCCGAGCAGACCAGTTACACAGGGAGGTGTTGCTCTGTTGAAATCAATACTGATGTTATGAAATCGCTTGGTACATCTTTGTACCTGAAAATGATCACATTTTCATATGTGATGAAAGAAATTAGAGAAACATGAACTATCAAAGAACGAAAGAACATAAGCCGTAAATATCATGAAAATTTCGAAAAAGATACAACGGCTCACCGACAGGACTTGAACCTGCAATCTCCGCTTCGGTACAACGGCGCGTTAGCCAATTCCACCACGGTGAACGTGATGGAACCGGCGAACACGAGCAATCGAGCTCTGCCGATCAACTGCTGGACCTTCTATCGAAACACCATGTATATCCCGCATGTGATCTTTCCCTCTATTGATCTCTCTTGTTTCTCTAACCCCACCCATCGACTCGGGATTTTAGCCGAACGAGCACATGGTCGATTGCTTCGGGTTTGCCGCAACTTACGGTCAGATGAAGAAGCAATCAGTGCCGCTCAAGGTTCCGAGCAGACCAGTTACACAGGGAGGTGTTGCTCTGTTGAAATCAATACTGATGTTATGAAATCGCTTGGTACATCTTTGTACCTGAAAATGATCACATTTTCATATGTGATGAAAGAAATTAGAGAAACATGAACTATCAAAGAACGAAAGAACATAAGCCGTAAATATCATGAAAATTTCGAAAAAGATACAACGGCTCACCGACAGGACTTGAACCTGCAATCTCCGCTTCGGTACAACGGCGCGTTAGCCAATTCCACCACGGTGAACGTGATGGAACCGGCGAACACGAGCAATCGAGCTCTGCCGATCAACTGCTGGACCTTCTATCGAAACACCATGTATATCCCGCATGTGATCTTTCCCTCTATTGATCTCTCTTGTTTCTCTAACCCCACCCATCGACTCGGGATTTTAGCCGAACGAGCACATGGTCGATTGCTTCGGGTTTGCCGCAACTTACGGTCAGATGAAGAAGCAATCAGTGCCGCTCAAGGTTCCGAGCAGACCAGTTACACAGGGAGGTGTTGCTCTGTTGAAATCAATACTGATGTTATGAAATCGCTTGGTACATCTTTGTACCTGAAAATGATCACATTTTCATATGTGATGAAAGAAATTAGAGAAACATGAACTGTCAAAGAACGAAAGAACATAAGCCGTAAATATCATGAAAATTTCGAAAAAGATACAACGGCTCACCGACAGGACTTGAACCTGCAATCTCCGCTTCGGTACAACGGCGCGTTAGCCAATTCCACCACGGTGAACGTGATGGAACCGGCGAACACGAGCAATCGAGCTCTGCCGATCAACTGCTGGACCTTCTATCGAAACACCATGTATATCCCGCATGTGATCTTTCCCTCTATTGATCTCTCTTGTTTCTCTAACCCCACCCATCGACTCGGGATTTTAGCCGAACGAGCACATGGTCGATTGCTTCGGGTTTGCCGCAAGGTCCAGCAGTTGATCGGCAGAGCTCGATTGCTCGTGTTCGCCGGTTCCATCACGTTCACCGTGGTGGAATTGGCTAACGCGCCGTTGTACCGAAGCGGAGATTGCAGGTTCAAGTCCTGTCGGTGAGCCGTTGTATCTTTTTCGAAATTTTCATGATATTTACGGCTTATGTTCTTTCGTTCTTTGATAGTTCATGTTTCTCTAATTTCTTTCATCACATATGAAAATGTGATCATTTTCAGGTACAAAGATGTACCAAGCGATTTCATAACATCAGTATTGATTTCAACAGAGCAACACCTCCCTGTGTAACTGGTCTGCTCGGAACCTTGAGCGGCACTGATTGCTTCTTCATCTGACCGTAAGTTGCGGCAAACCCGAAGCAATCGACCATGTGCTCGTTCGGCTAAAATCCCGAGTCGATGGGTGGGGTTAGAGAAACAAGAGAGATCAATAGAGGGAAAGATCACATGCGGGATATACATGGTGTTTCGATAGAAGGTCCAGCAGTTGATCGGCAGAGCTCGATTGCTCGTGTTCGCCGGTTCCATCACGTTCACCGTGGTGGAATTGGCTAACGCGCCGTTGTACCGAAGCGGAGATTGCAGGTTCAAGTCCTGTCGGTGAGCCGTTGTATCTTTTTCGAAATTTTCATGATATTTACGGCTTATGTTCTTTCGTTCTTTGATAGTTCATGTTTCTCTAATTTCTTTCATCACATATGAAAATGTGATCATTTTCAGGTACAAAGATGTACCAAGCGATTTCATAACATCAGTATTGATTTCAACAGAGCAACACCTCCCTGTGTAACTGGTCTGCTCGGAACCTTGAGCGGCACTGATTGCTTCTTCATCTGACCGTAAGTTGCGGCAAACCCGAAGCAATCGACCATGTGCTCGTTCGGCTAAAATCCCGAGTCGATGGGTGGGGTTAGAGAAACAAGAGAGATCAATAGAGGGAAAGATCACATGCGGGATATACATGGTGTTTCGATAGAAGGTCCAGCAGTTGATCGGCAGAGCTCGATTGCTCGTGTTCGCCGGTTCCATCACGTTCACCGTGGTGGAATTGGCTAACGCGCCGTTGTACCGAAGCGGAGATTGCAGGTTCAAGTCCTGTCGGTGAGCCGTTGTATCTTTTTCGAAATTTTCATGATATTTACGGCTTATGTTCTTTCGTTCTTTGATAGTTCATGTTTCTCTAATTTCTTTCATCACATATGAAAATGTGATCATTTTCAGGTACAAAGATGTACCAAGCGATTTCATAACATCAGTATTGATTTCAACAGAGCAACACCTCCCTGTGTAACTGGTCTGCTCGGAACCTTGAGCGGCACTGATTGCTTCTTCATCTGACCGTAAGTTGCGGCAAACCCGAAGCAATCGACCATGTGCTCGTTCGGCTAAAATCCCGAGTCGATGGGTGGGGTTAGAGAAACAAGAGAGATCAATAGAGGGAAAGATCACATGCGGGATATACATGGTGTTTCGATAGAAGGTCCAGCAGTTGATCGGCAGAGCTCGATTGCTCGTGTTCGCCGGTTCCATCACGTTCACCGTGGTGGAATTGGCTAACGCGCCGTTGTACCGAAGCGGAGATTGCAGGTTCAAGTCCTGTCGGTGAGCCGTTGTATCTTTTTCGAAATTTTCATGATATTTACGGCTTATGTTCTTTCGTTCTTTGATAGTTCATGTTTCTCTAATTTCTTTCATCACATATGAAAATGTGATCATTTTCAGGTACAAAGATGTACCAAGCGATTTCATAACATCAGTATTGACTTAAAAGACTTAAAAGACTTAAAAGACTTAAAAGACTTAAAAAACTTAAAAGACTTAAAAGACTTAAAAGACTTAAAAGACTTAAAAGACTTAAAAGACTTAAAAGACTTAAAAGACTTAAAAGACTTAAAAGACTTAAAAGACTTAAAAGACTTAAAAGACTTAAAAGACTTTAAAGACTTAAAAGACTTAAAAGACTTAAAAGACTTAAAAGACTTAAAAGACTTAAAAGACTTGAAAGACTTGAAAGACTTGAAAGACTTAAAAGACTTCAAAGACTTAAAAGACTTAAAAGACTTGAAAGACTTAAAAGACTTGAAAGACTTAAAAGACTTAAAAGACTCAAAAGACTTAAAAGACTTTTAAGACTTTTAAGATTTTTTAAACTTTTAAAACTTTTTAAACTTTTAAGAGTTTAAGGACTTTAACCTTTAACCTTTAAGACAAGACTTTTAAGACAAGACTTGTAAGACTTTTAAGACTTAAAAGACTAAGAAAAATTAATGACAAAAAAAAACAAAAATAGGTGCTCACCTACCAATTGAACATTTCAGATTTCCAAGTCTTCTCAAATCTCCTAGACGTACATATTTTGAACAGTCGACTACTTTGGCTGTTAAATAAGTTCTATCGAAGATTGATTTGCAAGAAATGCTCAGCCGAAAATTTAAAAAGTTAATTTCACGTGCATTTATTGAAAAAAAAAAACAAAATTTAAGCCAAATAACAAATCATTGGAAAGCGCGGTAAAAGCAATTTTGGAACCCAAAAAAAATACTCACACTTGTGTAGAATTTGATTTCCCGCAGATCGAACTGCGCCTCGGTCACGAAAAACCGACTGAACGGATCCTGCGGTAACAGCTTAATCACAATATCCAAACACTTGCTCTGGCTTCCGGTTTCGGCGCCGTTGCCTCCCTGTTCCAGCTCGTACACGACCGAAACCGACAGGATGTCACTCAGATTGTTGACCCCATCGTGGCAACCGTGCCGCACTTTGAAGTCCTGTTCGGGAGATGGGGACAGATTAGTTAATAAGTTTTTTTTTTCTTTTTTCGAAAAAAAAAGTTTAAATTTACTGTAATTTTAATCCCGGACCGCACTTCGTGGTGCTTCTTGAGCACATCCGCCAGCCAGTCCTCGCTGATGGGCATCAGGCAGTCGGAACTGACGGAATCTTCCTCGGTGTCGGACATTGATGCAGTTCGGCTGGAGGAACCTCACTCACTCAGTAAAGTTGAACCTTCCCGGTTTGAGCGTTGCCAGCGATCTGAAATGGGACGGAAAATATCGACACTGACAGAGCGAATCGGTTAAAGAAAGCACACGTTCGTTAGAATGACTCGGAATAAGTCGTGTATGGGGGGAGTTCGACCTGGGTTGTTCCACCCGCCGCGCGGCTCATCAATAATTCGATGGTTGAGTGACCATCGTCAAAGCCAATTCATCGAAAGGGAATAACGGGAGGAGGCGGCACGTTTTGCCGTACACGAGGGACCTTCATTGTATTTGCCCAAACACCTGTCCAGTGCCGTCCGTTAAACGGTTGACAAATTACCAGCTTCGATTTTCCCGATGAATATTCATAAATTGACAAACATTATTTTCTGTTTCTTTGATCGAACTAGCGGAATCTTTTCAACACGGGAAATCTCGTCCCTTCAATAAAAGAATAAAAATTGGGAAATGGAAGAATATCAACCCTTACGAACAACGAACAACAGGTATCGAACTATCATAGAAACAACACATGTCAAATTGGGTTCCCTTTGCTTGATATTTTCTTGTTCTGTGCTAGAAAATTAGACCTCAATTCGAGTCCTGAGTTCTAAACGTTGAATTTGAAATCTGAATCTCAACCCGAATATAGTTGATTATGTACTTTTATTTTCTAAAATATGTTCAACAGTAATATTTCCAAATTATTGGAAATGTTCGCTCAGAAAGTTACAATTTACAATGGCTGATCGCAATCAACCATCGATGTCTTTCATCACACGATGAGTTGATGATGTTTATTTCATGAGACACTTGTAGCACAAAACTCTTTTTTCCTCCTTCCACTTTCTATGGAATTGGGAAAGAGAGAACCAAATGGAAGTACCGAAAACAAAAACCTTTCGCCTCGTGCACTTGAATAAAGTTCAGGCACACTAAAATAAGTACGTTCCATCTGCATCAAATATTAAATGTACTAGACAATTCGCCTGGGGTTAGGCAATCAGGTGATTCCATATTCGTGTGGCTTATGTTTGGAAAGAGCCCTCCTATAGGGGCTTCTTTTTACGGTTGAAGCCTCTAGAGTGAATATGTTAAATAAGGCATAAACTGAAACGAAAGAAACATTGGAAACATAATTTCTCTTAAAGTTGTTTTTTTTTAAATAAGCGACACCCTGAAAAAGTTTTAAAATGGGTTACGAAACGTAGAGGCTTTAATTTTGATTTTTTGGCACAAACCAAACATGATGCAATGTATCGCACTGTTTACAGCCACCCGGAAGGACCCCGGGAAGCAAGTTCCTCATCCAATAGCCCAAATTAAGATGTATGAATGCTGAACAAACAGGACTTTTAACCATACAGCCACTGTCATATGCCATTCATTGTGTGCCTACTCCCGCCCGAGAAGGATGTGCTCGAATCAAGCGACCGTATGAATAATTTATCACCTCTGATGCGGTTCGTTCACAACGTTCTGATCCTTGTTCCGGCGGCAGAGCTCTGAGCCGTGTCGATTGTCTCCAAATGTGGGCAGTAAGTAGCCAATTTTGTCAAGTGTACCGGAAATTGAGTTTGTTTTTAGAACACTCCGAACGAAACACTTCCGGTAGCTCCCCCGGTAATAAACCAGGGGACACAAAAGCTCATCAGGTGGGTGACAGCTACACACGCGAATGAACATGTTTGGTACTCATCGGACTTCTTTAGAGGAAAACTGAAAAAGTGACGGAAAACTGGGTGGATTCTCTGAAACATATAGATAGAAGGTACTTCATCGAAAATGGAATCAGTAGCTGGGCAGGTAGCAATGGATGCGTTCCTTTCTCAGTGAAAGAGAGTCAGTCGATTTAATCACGCAAACTTTCACAAATGGTCCCTTGATGAGCTTGCTTTTGGTGCGAGCTTCATTAAGCAGTATTCAGTTCATTCCATTCAGAATATTTTCCGCAATTGAAATTAATGAGCTGCTATACGTTTTTCAATTATCTCACTTGCTGAGCATACAGAAATACTTTTATTCAGCCATTATTGTAGCGCAACTTGATATCAGATGGATAAAAAAATAGATTGGTGAGACATCTGCTGCTGCACCAATTTTTTTTTATCCTCGCTCATACGGCTGCCGAAGTTCAAAACTTTTGTGACGAATCTAGATCCCAGAGCCAGGCTATCAGATCAGTGAAACATGACACGACCAGGTATAGAAAGAGTGATAGGGAACTCGTCAGGCGCACAGTGGTTCAAATCCCCAAAAAGCCGGAAAAAAGTCAATTTTTCAAGTCAGCGACAACCAAATTTTTAATGTTGGAATCGAATCTTCAATATTCTAGGAACGTTATGATGTATTTAGATATTTTCTAGGACCTTTTATACACCTTCTATGAAACAAACATGAACGACAACTTTAACGCAATAATTAAAAATTGGATTTTTTATTCTCAGGCCATAACAACTTAAAAAAGCATATAAATCTTTAAAAATTTATGAATGTTTATATCGAAGTGATGTATTATAACCTTATTCACAGTTTGAAGATAAAAAACGTCCTGAATATCATGAACTAATAAAGTTTCGCTTGATTGAAAACCCAAAATTAGATGATAAAAAAATTTCTATTTTCTCTATTTATTTTTCGGAAGCAAAAATAAAGCTTGCGCTGTCGATCGCCGTGATAAATTATACACCGTTGGATAGGTGAAAGCCTCATCAAAAACATATCTTAAAATCAGCTGCTAGTTTTTGCTACATTTTGAATACGAAGTCATGGAGTGGAACGCTGTTTGGTTTAAAAATGCAAATTTTAAAATATTTATACAGAGTAAACCAAGCATTGTTTGCTTAAATACATATGCAAATTCACCTTAAAGCATCAGTTTTAATATTCATCCAACTAATATACAGGAATTTAGGAGCCCATACTTACTTTTAACATAAATATTCATAACTAATTGAAAAATATTCAATATCCTAGTATAAAGCTCAAACCCCAAACAGCAATTGTCGAAAAATAGCAAATTTAGAAAAAAAAATTCTAATTTATTATTTTTTCAACTTTCCGCCAATAATCTTTAACAAAAAAGCTTTTTAATAATTTTTTCCCTCTTTTTTTTTATTTTGAACCACTGTGAGGCGGCCGAACATGATTTTTAAGAGAGAACAGTGAGAAGCAAAACCGTCCATGAATGGGCAAATGGGGCCGCCCTAACTAAAATCCGTCTTAAACCGTTTTCCGGTTCAATTCAATACAGGAACTTAGGGAGGTAGAGGCTTATTCGATCATACAAAAAAAAATGTCAACTAATTTTATCGGCTGGGAAGAGAAAAAGTATGTTCAAGAATGCAATTTTTATTTGTATATTCCAAATTGGAAATATGCCAGTATGTGGGAAAAACTGAGCATTCCTCTGGGGCAAAATGGGCACCTTTTTAGACAAAAGCTTGTTAGAAGTTTATAGAAGTAAAACAAGCACCAAAGTTATGCACACATTTTTCATAATCGCATCATTTCTGTTATTTGAATTTCCAAAACATTTGAATAGGTTATTCACAGAAACAACAGAATTATTTATACACATTGGTATAGCAGATGAGATGATTGGATAAAGGTAGCAAAATAGCATATATGTAGCTAGAAAAGTGGAGGATATATACATATAACAACTGCACTAC